>NW_024581898.1:0-38381 GCF_017639235.1 Corvus kubaryi | reverse complement strand
GGGGCCGCCGTGCTGGAGCTGCGGCATTGCGCTCCCCGGCAGTGATGGGCCGCCGCGCTTCTGCCCCGGCTGCCAGGCTCTGCAGCCGCCGGCGCCGCGGCCCGACCTCTTCCGCCTGATGGACTGGTGAGTGTGGGCGGGGCGGCCGCGGGCCCGGCCGGCCGCGGGTCTCACCCGCCCTGTGTCCTGCAGTGACCGCTCCTTCCGCATCGACGCGCAGCAGCTGCAGCGGCGGTTTCGAAGCCTGCAGCGCGCCGTCCACCCCGACCGCTTCGGCCAGAGGCCGCCGGTGAGCCCCGGGCCGGGCGGGAGCCCCGGGCGGGGGAGCCGGGCCGGGAGGGCCCCGCGGGGCTCGGTGACCGCCGGAGGAACCCGCCTTTGGCTGCGTGGCGGGGTCACAGCGTCGAGTCCCCGCCGCTCTCCCGCTCGGGGAGTGAGGGGATTCGCCTGTGTTTGTCTTTCGGTGCTCAGAAGAGACTCTGCCATGGATTTGCGGTGGAGGTGGACCGTGAGGGGCCGCTGCGGTTCGTCAGGCCTTAGTTGAGTGCAATGACACAGTTCCCAGGTCCGCAGAGCCTTTTCAGTTTCACGCACGGACTGGTGTGGGGACGCTGTTTATCCGCGTGTAGCAAAGTGTATTTTGCCACTTGTTGTTAGATTCCAATTATTTGCCCTCCGTTTGCAGAAGGAACAGTACTACTCTGAGCAACACTCTTCCCTGATCAACAAGGCCTACCAGACCCTGCTGAACCCTCTGAGCCGAGGCCTCTATCTAGTAAGGTCTCCGTTAGGTATTACAGAGTTCCTATAACTAACCGCGGGGGCTGGTGGTGCTGTTAGGGATCGCACCTTCGATTCAGTCCTTAATGTGCTAATTTGGATTCCTCTGAAGACGATCAGCAGACGCTGAAGGGAGACCAGAACTAAGTTTGTTCAAAAATTAATCAGCTTACCATCTCATTTGCTACTCATCTTACACTAATTTGTTTTTCACATCACACGTTTGATTTGGCTGTGGCTGCTCATTCAGAATTTCAGTCTGGCCCGTGGCAGCCTTTTTTATGTGTTTTTGGATTTGGGTAACTGCTGATTTTTATGGTCAGCCTGTGTATGGAGTTAACTTTCAGACTGACTCTGTTTATGCCCTGGAGGTTTATCGGATATGAACCTGAGTGTGCCCCACTAAAAATCTTCATATTAAAGAAAATTATTCCCATTGAAATAGATCTAAGAATATTTATTTTCAAATTCCCATTTCCTCTGCCAGCTGGAGCTGAGTGGAGTGGAGCCAGCACAAGAGACAGACTGTGATGCAGACTCAGCGTTCCTTATGGAAATCATGGAAATTAATGAGAAATTAGCAGAGCCCAAAAATGAGGATATCCTTGCAGAGATTGAAACTTTAATTAAAGGTAGGTTATGATTTGAGGAGTTTGTATGGAACGAATATCCTGAATCTTGTGTAATGTAAGAGTCTGAAAGCTTTTAACTGTTTTGGAATATTTCTTGTCATGTCTTCAATTTGTGTGAGTCTGGAATGGACTCACTGCAAGAGCTTCTGCCCTGGCCCCCCCCCCCCTTTCCAATGTTGTCTTTACCCATTTATGCACTTAAACGTTACATCTGTCTTGAGAACATTTGTATAACAGAATCTATTCTGATGTCAAAATAAGCATATATAGACAATAAAAAAGAATTTACTCAGCCTTCATCAGGTGAGGGCTAGTCAATTGTTCTAAAGAAAAAACCTGTCAGAAGGAAGTTGAAAAAAATAAAATTATTTACTGTCTGACCACAGTAAATAATGTTATTTATGTAGACATTGTAGTTCTTTCACCTCCTTCATCTGGCAGCCATTCTAGTAAGTGGTTATTCTCTTTACACAAGCAACTTTCTTTTTATATTGTTGGTGATACCAAAACATTTGGTTTATTGATGTATTTAATTCTTTACAATAACAGCCTTGTGCCAAAAGCAATTAGAATAACTAGAATAAAAACTGAGTAGCGCAGGAGAAAATTAACTGTAGCAGGGTAAACTGAAACACCAAAAATAAGTTAGATTGCTGGGAAATTAGTGACTGTTGATGTGCATTGGAATTGCTGTCAGTAAATCTCTTTAAACAAAGACATAAATGTTTGAAACGATAATTTAAAAAACATTGACAGCAGTATTATGAAAAACTCGCTTGGCTCCCAAAGGCTGAGACTAGTAGTGAACTTTCCCACCACAGGCAGTCAGAATGCAGTGGTATAAGATATCCTAAGAATAACAAAAAGTAAATTAAATAATTTGTTTTGCAGTTAAACAAGAAGAACTGACCAGAGAGGTGACTGCAGCTTTTGAAAGAGGTACCTGTTTTTATTAAGTTTTTAGCTGCCATACATACCTGCCAAATGCTTAAAGCGCCACATTCTCTGACTGGCAAATATTTCCTGAGCTATGGAACAGAAATACTGCATTAACAAGGGTTTTTTGTTTGGTATTTAGACTAAGTACTTCTAAACTGACATTCCTGCTGATTTGGGAAATTCAGGACCTCACATTAACAACAAAGTCCAGTACAAAAGTTCCATTCATCTTGCATCTAAATAATCACTTTGAGTGGGAATGTAAATGCTAAGGAACTGTTAGTGTGTTTCCCAGAATACTGGGAAGGACAGACTTCATCTTAGACATATTCTGAGGTTTCACACTTGAATTTGGGAGATGTTGTTATGCAGTCCTGGAGCTGCAGCGGAGCAGTGGGTGCTGTTCTTTGTAGTGAAAGACACACGAGCTGTGTGGCAAGTAAAAGCCTGTTCAGCCTAAGATTTTGGGGAGTTCCTGTGCAATAATCAACAGAACTTTATTCTGCAATGGATAGGCACAAACTTAAACCATTCCTGAGCTTCTGAAGCCGGGAAGGAACCTTTGTAGTTCTGTGCCCGGATGTTTGTCAGCGGTGGGTGTGTGTAACTGAGAACATCAAAGTAGCGCTGGCTGGGAGTGCCGGTGAGGAGTTACATTCTGGTACTCTGTGCCAGGAGGACTGTGTTGCATGTGCCTTTGTCAGTAGGTCATAAACCACCCTCCCCCTCCAGTTGTTTAACTGAGGAGATATTGTTTCAATATCAGTTTTGGAATTGGCACTATCCAGACCAGATTTGCATTTTTCAGTTATGTCAGTTGGTCTATTTATACGTGTTTAAAACAAACAAAAACATTTGTCTTGCCTAGTGGGTACATCAATACTCCAGCCCGTTTACAGAAGTCATTAAAGGGTATCCATTCATATTTCTTTTCCAAATTGTTCATTGTTACATGTTTAGTGGAACATTTGATTTGAGGTGTTTCCAAACCATCAGAGATTAAAACAATAGGCAGCGTGGTTTTAATAGTGTCTGAGTCCTTGCAGCTCACAGCTTTAAGTACTGAAGCAGGTGCTGTCACTAAAATCTTGAGATTCATTTTGAAAATGTAAATTAACTTCTCTCTCTGTAAAGCAGTAATGTTTTATTTCATTTCAGATGATCTTCAAGAAGCTAAGAAGCTTCTAGCAAAAATGAAGTATTTTGCAAACTTAGAGGATAAACTAAAGGCCAAGAAGATCCCTTCCTGATGTTGCCTCCTTTGCTATTAAGAGTCAGTGTTACTTTCAATTAAACAGATGGTTTAGTTATCAAAATCGGACCAATGGTGTTTGTTTCCTATAATTCCATTAAAAGCTTTAATTCTTAGAGGAGGAAAATAAATGTAAAATAAATCCAGTGCTTGCTGCAGCACTTCATTAATAGATGGAATTTGGAAATGCTTACAACCAGGAAAAGTTGTACTGAATAAGGTGGGCCACTGTCCTGGCAGACACAGGTATGGAAACAAGTGTCAGAGGCACTCAAACACCAGATGTGAGATTTCTTACTTCCTAACACATGAAGAATTTATTTTAAGTTGAGAAAGAGTCCAGGAAAAAATGCTGGAGATGGGGCAGAAGGCTCATTCAGTATGTCCTACAGGCTCTCTGTAGTCTCCTTGTCTGTGTTTTCTCAGGCCATCTTTAAAATGCTTTAAAGGTGAAAAGTATTTAATTCCTGCCCTCTGTCCTCTCCGCTACTTCATACGTTTTGGTATCCAGATCTCAGTCTGATGGGAACTTACCTTCAAAACTAGAAGTTTTACCCTTTTGCTTATTTTAAACTGTTAAGATGCTAGGTTAGGGAAAAAAAAAATAAATCCAAATTAAAACCCCAAGAACTCTTTTATCAGGATACAAGCCTTTATTACAAATACCAGTAGTTCAGAGAGGTGCTGAACTCTTGTCATACAGTACAGTAGTAGGACTGGATGAGGAATATCTTGAAGGCTTTCAAAGTTACATAACTGAAAAACAGAAACTAAATACCCCTATTTCTACATAAACAGGAGTATTTCAAATATCAGTTCTCAGTAGGTCAGTTCTTGTGTGGGTTTTAACAAGAACACAGAATGTTACACTCAGCAAAGCATTTGGATGTGCCCGATGACCCAAACTGAAGGCAGGACTTTGAAATGCAAGAAGAGTCACTGAACTATCTGCAGAAATCTGCCAGAGGGGTTCATTGAACATCCTCCCTGGCATTTCTGCGTCCATTTAGCACCAGGTTACAGCTAAACATCAAGTCTTCTATGGCTAAGATAGTATGTTGTTAATAGTATTTCAGCAATACACATTTTAACAGCATTTCTGCCCTATTAACTTGCCTTTAGTTACACTTCCTCTAAATACACAGGAGGATTTAATAAGCCACTTGATCATGTATTACACTCCTAATTTAGAATACTACGTTCATAATTCTCACTGAAGTTCTGTTACATTTGTGAAATTATGCAGAAATCTTTAAAAATTCATCTTGAAGTTGTGTTCTTTCATGAAGCTCCGTTTCCTTTTTTCTGGCATTTCTTCCAAAATTAAGCTTGTGAAATTCCTTTTTGATTTCCAGAAAAGATTTGTTTTTTGTCTCAGGAATTATGAGAAAGATGAAAGCAGCAACAAAGAAGCACTCCAGTAAGAACACCACAAAACAATACTGCTGCAGTCCATTCTGAAAATAAATGTGATTGCAACATATTTCAAGTGTAATAGTAGGTTTGAGAAAATAAGCTTTTTGTTTCCACTTACACTTAACATTGCTGCTCAGATATTTTTTAAAAAGAGTCATTCAACCTATTCTTTACCTGTAACTTTTTTAAATTTTGGTTTTTAGATAAAAAACTGTCAAGTGCTGTGCAATTACTGGGTAGACTTTTATTTTAAAAATAAGATAAACCATTTAAGCACTAAAAAATCCACAATCTAAAGAGAAGTCAACATTTGATACTTAGCTGTCACATATTTTAAGATTATATAATTTAAGTTTTTATTAATGTTATTCAAAAACTGTCTTACTGACAGAGCAGAGCTGAACCATGAAGAAAGGACTGGCATATCCAGATACCCTGATGCATGCTGTTCCTGTGGGTTTTGCTGTCAAGAATATGTGCTAAAACTAAAAATACAAAGCTGGAGATGAAAGCCTATCTTGCCTTTCCTAATAATCTTCTGTTTACAGAACTCTGTCAGTTCTCAGAGGTGTGACACACTGGCCACAGGTACTACCTCAACTTTGCTATAAAAGCAGCACTATTAAGAAATGTTTTATCTAGATCTCAGTATCTGATTAAATTTTTCTGGTTTTGATACTTTCTCTCTTTTTTTAATCTGAACATGAACATTGCCCCCCAGTGCATTCCTTTCACTTTTCATTTATCATGTTATACTGGGGTTTGTGCTATGTAAAAAATATGTTTAAGAGGGACTGGATGTAGTTAAACTCATTTGAGGGACAATGTGCATCCTGGTCAGGTGTCAGTAATGTATAAAGTGTATATAATACAATATAAGCAATGGGAACCTGGGAGCAGATGAAATGGGTGGTGAGACCATTAGGAAATTGTGCTGTGCATACTTACCACTATGAAGGGAAAGAGCATTCCAATTGTGAAGAAACTAATCCAGCTCACAGTCCCTGCAATCATCTGGGCAGCAGGACGTGAGGACTGTACAAATAACTCAGCTGTCAGGGTGTTTGTTATGCCACCTGCGGATGGTTCAAAAACAGAACAGAGAATTGTGCTAAAAGTCCATTTGAGGTATTTCCAATGCTAGAAAAAATTGACTTGTTTTTGAATATGCCATTAGCTGATCTGTTATGATTCCTAACAGCACAGTTCTTAGACTACTACCCTTGCAGGAAGTGTCCCACTAAAACACAGCCCCATTTCAGCAGCACTGATCAGGCAGCAGGCCTCTTCTGATAAGTGTACAACCCCTCTGCTCTGAAGGGCAGAACTAAGCCCTCCTTCTCACATAGCTGCCCCAGAAGTGTGCATGGTAAGCCTCAGCTGCAGGCTACAGCATGGCCTCACTTGGGTTCCTCATCCAGAGCAGCAGCAGCTGTGCTGCAAAGGCTTCCTGCCTGTGTGACACCCCCACCCCTCCCAGACCTTCCAGCACTCGCACACGCGTTCCTGTGCAATACCTGGTCCCAACCCAAAGCTCAAGATGAAGGCAAACACACACGTCATGCTCATGTAAGGCACCCAGGAGTACAGCTCCTGAAACAGAAGACAATGAGAAGGTTTAGTTCAGATTTTGATAATCCGGTTTTAAAGTCTGGCTTAACAGTTGTATTTCCTTTTGTATTTTATTGCAACTAAGACCAGCAGTCTTTCATTACTCTTTTACAACTAATTTATGTAACAGTACTGCTTCAGAGAAATTAAATAGTGTTCATTCAATAATTTTTACTAAATTGTATCATAGAGTTATGTAATTGTAGTGTGGTCTGGGTTGGAGGGGACTTTAAAGCTCATCCCACTCCACCCCCTGCCAAGGGCAGGGACATCTTCAACTACCCCAGGTTGCTCCAAGCCCTGTCCAGCCTGGCCTTGGACACTTCAAGGATGGGGCAGCCACAGCTTCTCTGGGCACCCTGTGCGAGGGCCTCCACACCCTCACAGAGAAGAATTTCTTCCTGATACCTAATCTAACCCTACTCTCTTTCAGTTTAAACCCATTCCCCCATATCGTGTCACTACGTGCCCTTTTCACTCCTTAGTCATATCATGTAATAGGAACGAGTCCTTTAACCTGGTAAGTCAGAGAGAAGGTCAGAACAGTGCACCAGAGCGTCATGAGGACATAACCCCCAATGATAAGGCATCTTCTTCCCACATGGTCTATCAGTAAACCCTGTGGACAAGATACAATCTTCTGTTAATATACTGATCTAATTTTTACCAATATCCTTCAAGAAGAATCATTACTCTTTATACTGGGAGGTAGAACAAATTGCTCCTTACACAAGAGAGGGCTGTGAGACATTCACAAATTCCAGTGCCGAGTGTTACATATGGGATTTTTTCTGCCAAGATCCCAGCTTGTTCAAAAACGTAAGTTGCATAGAAATAAATCTACAACAGAAAAAAAACCAAAACAACCAAACAATGAGGTTTTTCTGGTATTTAAAACATTGTCTGGAAACAAAGTCATGTTCATACTAAACATACAGATCAATATATTTTATATTGTGAGTTACTAATTCAACATAAGCAGCAATAACAATCTGTTAAATTCATGTCTAAGTAAACATATTGATATCATAAAAGCAAATAGGATTATTCAACTTCCTGAACATGCTTTATATTCTTAAACCAGACACACTGGGATAAGCTGATCCACCTTTAATTACTTTTTCAGAAGAATGTAAAGACAATTATCAAGTCATTTTTTAAAAAAGTTTGCATACTAGAAACACAGAAATGAGAAAAAATGAAAAAAAAAAAAATAATGCAAGGATATTCTTTCCCACCTATCCCATTTCTCTGAGCTTCTCTATGTGGATCCTTTGTGTTAATAAATGGTTGAAAAACAGGTGGAACTTAAAAAATTATTTAAGCTCTTTGTTCATATGCAATCTTACAGCATTAATGCCACTGAGCTGTTGGCCCATTGTCATCACAATGACAGTGATGAGCTGCCATCTCACACCACGGTCAGTGAATAATTGCCAGGGTTTCTTGGGTTTCTCCCCATCTAAGGCAAAACATTCTTGCTGGATGTCTTCCATCTCCCTTCGATACTCTGAAGAACCATGAAATCGCTTCAAAGCTAAAACCAGAAAAAAAATAATTTATGTTTACCTATTAACCACAACTCCTGGGAAATCATCCTTCCATAATAACCTGGCTTTTGCTAGGATATGAAAACTTTGCTTTGTGACTTGTTTGCTCCTTGCTGATTTTTCAACATTTTTTGCTGTGGTGGATTTGAAGAATTCTGTGGCATTTCTTTGCTTCTTTTTAGAGGAATATCTGACCTTGAAATATTCACCAAGCAAAATATTTTGTATCTGAACCTCAGACTTTCAAATAGTCTTCTCCTTAAAGGACACTCTTAACAGTTTGAAATGTTTTGCTTAAATTCTAGGTAGATACTGAGTCCTTTGTTATGGCCCTGACTTTAATGTTGCCAGTGGGATGCAGCTAGTGAGCAAAGACAATAAATCCTTCTCCTAAGGCAAATAGAAGTCATTTGGATCCCAAACTAAAATCTTTACAAATGGTCCTAAAACTTAGAGAGTATACAGCATCAGTTCCTTTAAAATCTTCATGATTAAATAAATACATTTCAAGTGACAATTTGTCTTCCTAGGCCAACAGTAGGACTTTTGATGATCCTGATAGCTAAGTTTCCACTAAGAGTAACCAACTTGAAGCTCCAGTCAATGAACTTATATTCAAAACAGGATAATAAAGTTTTGTTCATAACCCATTATAGGCTCCTGAGTTCCACAATCCCTTTTTCCATATAAGCTCATTGGAGGAAAAACATGAGCCAAAAAGATTATATAACTGCTGTGTGGATAAAGATAAAAGGAGAATCTGGAACCCAGTATACCCACTGTACCCTTCTGAAGAACAGAACGTATAGATGCTGGATATTACCTTTGGCACAGCTCAGCTCATCGCCTCTGTCAATAAGAAGGTATCTGGGACTTTCAGGAAACCATGGAAGGAATAAAAGCTGGGCAAATGCTGGAACACAGCTGCTGGATAGCAACAGAGGCAAATGCTTTTCTCCACCTAATAATTCTCTGTGAGAAATGTGGAAAAAGAAGGCAAAGAAAAGTAATAATTAGCTATTGGTTACTATGTACTGCAGTCTCTGTTCTTGGAACTTCTAAGTTCCAGCTGGATGAAGGCCCTAGCAACTCCCTGTGATCACACAGGGAACAAAAACAGTGGCAGTGCTACGATACTGAAACACGAATCCTTTGCTCTCAAGTCCTGTCTTGCCAACATCCACTGTCTCCAGCAAGAAACTGGCAGAAAACATGAACTCAGCACAAATGCACATGCTTTACTGATGCTCTTCTGGTGACCCATCTAAACTGAGACTACTTCCCTGAGGAGACAGCACTGATGGCTGGCAGTTGTAGGAATGAGGTGACCCAAGCAGGATTTTCTTCTTCCAGGGGAACCTTGTGTGAATTCTAATGCTACAATGGCACAAGGAATGTTCTGCAATGAGTGGTAGGAAATTGGAGTTCTTTACATGGGAGTAACACAAAACAGGAAATTAAAAAAAAGCATTTCTTGCCTCAAACCAATTATTTGTCCTGTCAGAATTCCCCCAGTCAGAAAGATGGAAGTCCCCATGGCCAAGCCACCTCTTAGATGTTTTGGGGCAAACTCCCCAATATAAAGAGGCTGCACACAGAACCCAATACCTGCAAGTAAATGGAAAAACATTTTCCTATCAATCAAAATTGCTTTGCAAAGAGTTGCTAAACCAAAACACATAGGAAATGGGACTTAATTAATTTCCTATTAATTGAGCTGTCTTCAGATTCCAAGCTAAACTACAGAACATTTTCATCATTAACACGTGTCATAAAACCTAAAGGATCAGAAGTAACAATAATTTATCATTCACCATAGTTTATTGATAGTAGGAATAAGAAGTCATTCACCTGAATTTATGCCAATCAAAAACCTTCCAGCAATCAGTAACTCAAACAATCCTGTAGGAAAACTGATCCCCATTAAAATGGAGGCTAGTATTGCTATAACATTATTCATCAAAAGAGCTCCTTTCCTAAAGAGGAGGAGGAACAAAATAATAATAATAATAATAATAATATACAACCACAGAACAAATAAACAAAAAACTATTAAAACAAAAAACCCCCCAAAACAAAAAACAGCACACCCTAACCAGACATTAAGGAAATCTGCAATAAACGTGGTTTTTTAAACAGTTTTCCTTTCTGATAATGTGGGGAAAAAATGGGCTTTATACTGAAGAAACATGCTATTCCCTGGAAACCCAGATATCTGATACAACTGCTCATGTTTTTTAAAATGTTTAAACATAAGAATAATGCCTGACCAGGTAGGAATGGGGTCTGTTCATTTAAACACATGAAGTGCAACAGATGAAGCAGCATGTCCTTACTGGCACAAGGGCTGCAAATGTGTCGGGGGGGGATCTCATGTTTTCACCACACTCTGTGTGCATTCTCCTACTCAGATTGCAGTAAATGTAATGCAAAGACTAAAGTCAAAGGTCATAATTCAGGGCTCATCCTTGAAAGTCACATTGGAATAAACTGTAAAATTCTACTAGAAAACTCAGTTTTAAAGTGAAAAAATATGTATGGGCACCCAAGGTACTCTTTTCCCCCCACTCTTTTTCTATTTATTGACTTTCCATTTCTGGGGGAAGGTAGGAAAAGCAAATATGTTTCTATATGCCTGCTGCTGCAACTGACCTGCCCAGCCGGATTGCCATGCTGCCTCCAATCAGGGCTCCACACAGGCCTCCAAGGGAAAAGACAGAAGCAATGACAGACCAAAGAAAGGTCAGCAAATTTGGATTTAGTTCCTTGTGATAACGACTACTCCAGGTCTCATTTAAGAACTTGTGTATATGCTGCAGTAGAAAAGAGTGATGAATGTGTAGCATTTTATACAGCCCTACAGCACAGCAATACAAATAACTTGCATCCCAATCCTGAGAACCAGTTCTGGGAGTTAACAAGAGGTATCATCTGACTGGCAGAATCTTCCTTGACCACAAGGAAGACCTTGTGTTTCCTACTCCCCACACACCTCAAAGGCCGCTGAGCAGCTTTGCTTTGTGCCCTGCCTCAGGTACTGCACCAGCAGAAAAACACCACCCTGACGTGCACTGCCACGAGAGAGCTCTGAGGTCTTTCTGAACAAGGAGGGGAACAGGGTGGATGGTTGGCCCTACCGTTTTCAGAAACATCTCAGAGCACAGAGGCCTTGCAACCTAATAAATTTTACCGTCAGGGGACTCATTCTGACACTTGATCTAAATCTCCCTGCCTTAGTGTAATCCAAGAAGTCATAGTAAAATCCCTTTTTCAACTCTAATAATACTCCACCTTTTTTATAGTATTCAGGTGCCAGAACTTTTAAGCTGTTATTCCACATGCTTGGTTTTCTAAAATTTGCCTTTAGAAACTCTTGAACTGACGTATCTGTAATCAGAGGCTCCTGTTCTTCACCTGCAAATGAAGACTACAGAAGAACAAACTCCTTGGACTCTCCCTCTGTTCCCAGCATATGACATGTTCTTTCACAAACAGCTTCTTTTAAGCTTTGTAAAAAGCATACAGTATTGTAGCAAATTTCGTGTTCACAGTTTCCCAAGCAAATAAATCAGCTGGTGGCAAAAAATTACACCCATTACTTTCACAAGATCATTTGCTCATATCCTTGAGTCATCTGCAAAATATGCAGAATCCTGGAGGCCATAGCAAAGAATGCACAAGTAAGAAGCGAAAATACCTACAAGTTACTCAGCCACTACAGATGCAACTGTTTATCTCTCTAAGATCGTTTTCAGTAACCTGTCTTGTGATGGACAACTGTTAACTGTCCTTTCTCCCTGTTACCCAGTGATAGAAAGAATGGGAATGGCTCAAAGCTGTGTCAGGGAGGTTTAAACTTGACATTTGGAGAAACAGTGGGGATACCCTACAGAAAGGGTGGTCAAAGAGAGGAACAGGCTTCCTAGACAAGTGGTCAATGCTCCAAGGGCATTTGGACAATGCCATTAGTAACATGCTTTAACTTTTGGTCAGCCCTGAAGCGGGTAGCTGAACTAGATGGTCATTGTAGGTCTCTTCCAGCTGAAAATGTTCTGTTCTACCCATAATGTTCTGGGCTATTTTAATAACTGAAAAACGTAATACTTATTCAGTTAATCCTTCTAATAATAAAGGTATTTACGTGGCCTATTTGGCACTTTTGTCTGACACAGAATACCTCTGATGGGAGGTACTCACAAACAAATTCACATGAAACCACGTGGGAAATTAACAAGATTCCTTCATATGAGAGGAAGACTGCTTTAGTTCCCACTGCGATCACAACAAAAGCACATTTGGCCTCTTGGCCGAGTTCAGAGAGGAAACAGGCCCGTGAAGAAAAGATAAGCTTTTACCTGCGTGGGTGCATTGATAATAGAGACATTGTACCCATACTGAAAGGTCCCTCCAATTCCAACAGCACAAACAGCCAGGAACAAGGTCCAGCTGGGGAGCTAGGAAACAAAAGAAAGTCATGGGCATGAAAAGAGATAGGACCTTGAGCCCACAAAGGTGTAATATCTAAAAGAAAATTGTGGTGAAATACATCATGTATTTAGTTTTGAGCAGTGAAAGTATTTGTTAAAAAAACTGCATGAATTCCCAAACACCTGCAGCAGGAGAAGCATTTCAGGCTGGCTTTGGCCATGATCATTAACAGCCTTTAGAAATACCACAATTACAAGTCTCCAGATTAAGTGTATGCAACAAAACCATTACAACTTTTATTGGAAACTGAGTAAATGCTTTTTACATAAACCACACTGCTCACAGTGTCTGTTTTTAATGAAAGAATGCTACGACTATTTATGTTTGGTGTTAGAGACATAACGACTCAGTATAAGAATTAACGAAATCCCAATTTTTGTGAGTCTCATTTTAACCAGGATGTGAGAAGTAACAATATTTTATTTCCCTTGAAACAATATTTTAAGTCCCTAAAATGATCACTCAATGTCTGCAAGTTGGCAGGTGCAAAGCCTCAGTACCTCAATCACAATAATTTGTTCACTGACAATAATATTCAATTTAAAGTTTATTGGCACATTGGCATATATCTTTTAAATTTTTCAATATCTATGACCTAGTTACATTCTCAAATCAGTATTTACAAACTAAAATTCATAGATTCACAGATTCACAATGTCTCCTATATTAAAGGCACTTCACAGTGATCAAATTTCCCCTTCCTTCATATATAAAGACTGCACATATTTCTTTCGATAAACCTGTACTCCCTGAATTTCTCATTGTAAGGTATGTAGGCTAATTCTTCATCATTCTCATTCTTGGTCCAGTTCCCAGAAATGTTGAGTTATTCCAGATACTGCACTGTATTCTGAAAAAGCTGTCTCCTTCCTAAAGATAATTCATCAAAACTTACTTCCTTCCTTCATGACTGAAATTTGCAAGTTGAAATGGATCTTATTAAAGTAAAATCCAAGTGACATTTCCTTCCGGTTTCCAAGTATAAAAAGTTGTTCTCTGAATGTCAACCAAAGCAATGAATTGAGAGTAGTAAGTAAGGGCTGCAGTGAGTATGGTAGAAAAAAATAAAACCTGATGTGATAAAATACTGCAGTCAGACCCTTTATTAACCAAGTACTGTAAACCTATTTTGTGTGTCTTATGGCTCTAGCCTGGAATTTAGAAGAGACAGAAAATAAACAAACAAACAACCCAAAATCATTAACATCTATCACATAACTTAGGTTTTGTTATGACAGATCTTTTGTTCTTCCTGCTCAAATCAGCTGGGCTCGTGACACTGGCATGCTGTCTCACACTGGAGCTTGGAGAGAGCACAGATAACAGCCTCACATGTTCTGTCAGCTATTGAACTCCTGACAGTTTAGAAGTGTGTTCTCCTCAGAAACACGACACAAAATTCAATTTGTATTCAATGTAAAACATGAGAATCAAGAAACTGCTTTTATAGCTTCCACTTTCTAACACAGCTAGGTGTCTAAGGAAAGCACAAAACTTCATGAATCTAATCATGTAATATATTTCTATTTGAAAGCTAACACGAAATACCCGCACATTTCACATTTGTACATCATTGCTAAAACGACAAACTCCCTGCAGGATCCACCTTCAGAGGCCAGGATGGTTCTGCTTACCTTGCAGGGCGAGCTAGACCCTCTGAGCAGGGGCTGGTGCTCCATTCTGAGCATGGGTTGATTTAGATTTCCTTTGCAAAATTTAGTAAACTACGTTACAGAAAAAAAAAGGTGCCAAAGAACTTAAGTTACTAATGTATTAGGACACAGCTTTACTTCTGTGTTGGTTTGTGGGTGGTTGTTTTTTTTTCCCCCGCCCATTGAGACTCTCCTCAACAGTTCAGAACTTTTTTGTGACACGGATGTCCAACTTCGGTAAAGCCTCACAGCAGCCGCAGGGAGCTTTCCCACCTCTTAACACTGTGTACATGCATTGTCCTTCTCTAACTTCGCGCAGAACCCGCACCCGCAGCCTCCCGCAACTAAACACAAGGACGGGCGGTTACCGTGTGCCTGGGTGCCATCCCTCCCTCCTGCCGACCGGAGCTCAGCTCCGCTCGCCACCTCCCCGAGGCCGCCTGAGCTCCTCAGCTGACCGGGATTTGCCTGCCGGGCCGTGCCCGCCCCGCTGCGGGGATTAGGCCGGACCACGGAGAAGAGCGGGGCTGTCCCGGCCCCCTCACGGCCATGGCGGGGACCCCGCTCCGACTGCACCTCCCACAGCACCCGGGACTACAACTCCCAGAGGTCCCAGGGTGCCCGGGACTACAGCTCCCACAGTGCTCGCGGGTCCTTATCCGATCGCGGCGAAAGGCCTGGAAGGAGCTGGGCTGTAGCGGCGGCGGCAGCCGCGGGCCCGGCTCGGCCCGGCTTTCGTGCGTGGCTCCTGCGGGAGCTCTCGGGCAGGGCCGGCGCGTCGCGCAGCGCGGATTGCGGCGTTGATGTGTGCTTTCTGCCCCGCAGCAGGAAATGGCAGCGCTAGGCAGATCCTGCCACGGTATCCCGGCGGGCTCGGCCGTGGAGCTCCCCGCGGCTCCGGCCGCTGCCCCGGACCGCCACGGCCCGCAGCCCTTAGTCGGCAGCCACGGCCGTCTGCAGCCGCCCGGGATGGTCATGGCAGGGATCGGAAACGACGGCGCCGATGGATCCTCCGGTCTCTGTCTGCAGAGCAGCTTCGACCTGGCCTCCCTGGCCGCGCTCGGGAGCCACAGCGAGGGGCTTACGGTGGCCCCGGTGAGCTCCTTCAGCAGGAGCCGCAGCCAGTAAGTGCCGGAGCCGTTCCCGCAGGGCCGCGGCCGGAGCACCGGCAGCGGGAAACCGCGGCGGGCGCTTTGCGAGGCGGCTGGAAATTGTTTCCTTGTAGCAGTGTTGCACTGGTGGGAGGTTAAATTGTACTCGTCTTAGGACCTTGAAGCTGGCTGGTGGGGGATAAAGGAGCCTTTTAAAAGGCAAGAACGGTGATCGAGTGTACTAGCATCTTCGCACACTTTCAAAGTCATGTATCTTTTTGGTTTTTTTTTGTAAATTTTTATCTTTCTTATATGTGAGCACAAAAATCTTAAATTATTCTATAAGACATTGAGTTTTGATCACATTTGAGTATGTCCCTGTGATACAGTGTATTACGAGACTCGAGCTGGATTATGTGTTGTTTCTTGAAGCATTTGAATTTTAGCAACAATTGGTCTTGCCCCTTGTGGAAAAATAAATAACATAAAGGAGAAGAAATTAGCATGGAAGAAGTTCAGAGAACTGAGCAATTACAGCCGCCTTTGACTTCCTTTGGAACAAAGTGGTCATTTATTGTTCCAAACTTTTACTCCCTTCAGAGCTGGTGACATACTGTGACTGTTGATCTTAGCTGAAATTTTTAAAGGGAGGAAAATATTTGAAAATATCAGTGTAATCAGAAGATACAATTTGAAGCTAAGTAACTGTTTTTCTTTTGTAGTGTCTCTGTGCGATGTGGAAAGAAGCATAAGCTAGAAGAAGAGGCAGAAGGGTAAATTAATTTGTCTTTTATAGCCTGAAAAATCCTGATTTGCTTTTTGTTTTGTAAAAGATTTGAGCACATCTCACCTACAGTACAAACAGGAAGGAAATCTATCATTGTTTCCATTTGGAACTCTTCCCTTGAATTGCACATGAGCCCGAATGCATTTCTGTTACCTAATTAATTGTGTGGCACTGATTCTCCTGAGTAGGTACTCACATTTTACTAAGAGCAATGTACATTTATTTTCTTTGTTGAGGTTGCATTGCCATAGTGTGTCAAAGCTGCTGAAACACGTTTTGTATAACATTTGTTCCTGTAGAATGCCACATTTCTTTTTTGACAATTGTAAACTTACTTTGTTTCCTAGCTGTCCTGTGCGGAAGAAGAGACTGACAGGAGCCAAAAATTGCCCTTTGAATCCCAACACTGAAGAATGGATTCTTTGTGCAGGTCAGCAGGCAGCTGGGGAGGTAGCAAGTCAGTATGGTGGCAGCGGTCCTGAAACTGCCATGTTAGAAATTCCCTGTGAAGAAATGGATCAGACAATGGGGGAACAGCAATGCGAGGTTGCTCGCAGGAAACTTCAGGAAATTGAGGACAGGTAAATGCAGGGATTGAGTAGCCTGGCTTTGCTGAGCTTTCCCTTTTTTGGTGGGCATTTAGGGGTAAATCTAGCCCTTAGCAGTGTGATAACACTGCTGTAAATCTCAGGTGAACCTGCTGTTCAAATGATTTCGTTTTAGGCTGCCTATGGTCCTGTGAGTCTTTAGGCTGATAATGTGAAATGAAATTGAGGGTGCTAGAGCAGGAGATGCTGAGTAAATAGCACCCTGCTCACAGTCATTGTGCAGCTTTAATACACCATAATGGGATTTAGTGCTCTTCTGTGAGCATCCAGAGCTCAAATTCCAACAGTTACCTGCTCAGACTTGAGCTCAGTTTTTTTCAATCAACCGCAGCTTGTTCTGTGATTAATACTTAAAATAGATGTGAATTTGTCAGTGTAGAGAGTAGCATGAACCAGAGAGGTCTCTGCACATATGCAGTAAGGCTGAGATTCTTCTTGCTGGTGGTGTGATGTGGGGTAATGGGGTGCTGGGAATGGCATGTGTATGTATCAGTTGATTGCAGTTGAGCTGGTATTCCAAAATATCTAAAATGACCACTGCAGATGATAAGAAAAGCCAAAAGTTACAGGAATTGAAAAACAAGATTGTTTTGTAAATTATTCCATAGATGATGCATGAGGAGAAGCAAGGTGCTGTTAGACTGTTATTTTTTTCATGGATAAATCAGAGTAGTGAAGTATGTCTCTATTATCTGTTTATATCTGCCTTGGGCCCCTTGGAGGATTGTTCCCTGTTCCCAGCTACTCTGCTAAATTTTCTATAAAAGGTTTACCAAAACCAAAGGAGATGCTTCCATTTGTTCTAAACGCTTCAACAACTTGTGCCAATTTAATCTCAGAAACTGGTGCAATGTTGTGAAAAGTGAAGCACTGTTTTCAGTACCTTGGCAATCATTCTCAAAGCCCAGTTATGGGGAATTGAGAAGGTAAAGCTACTGCATAGCTGAGACTCACCTGTGTAATGTGACTGAATGGTACAGTTTGCCCTGGAGGGAATTTGTTTATTTTCTCTCAGTGTATGTCTGCACTGACAGGGCTGGGATAACAGAGATAACCAAGCTAGCTCAGGTACCAGAAGTGGCATTGCTGCTCCAGTGGCTTCTGTGGTAAGAGTCCTTCTCAGGGTATTTTGGCCCAAGAGAGGCTCGTGTTAACATGGCCCTGCTGCTTCTGGTACCCAGCCTAGGTCAGAGATCTGCACAGAGCAGAGCACGTAGATGTGACTATAGTCTGCAGTGGATGTGCCTGATAACAGTATGCTCAATAGTGTTTATCTCCCTCTTCCCCCTCCATTCCTAGGATAATTGATGAAGATGAGGAAGTTCATGCTGATGGAAATGTTAGCAATCTGCCCACTCTTATCCTGTCAGATACCCTTAAAAAAGGGATGAAGAGGGATTTTGGTGAAGTCCTGACAAAGAAAATAATAGAATCTATGTAAGTTTTGGAGGAAATCATGGTGCTATGTAGCTAACATGTGCAAATGAAAAGAGAGACCTCGTTTCATGTTTATGGAGATGTCCTTAATTACTGCATGATGCAGCCAGCATTGTATAACAGACCATTCACCTGGTTAAAAATGGGAAAAACTGTCCTAATGTAACAAAAGAAATAAGTGTAACTGTAGTGGTCATCAAGTGTCTGTTTTGTACTCCTCATTTCTACAGATTGAAATTTGTTGAGTGAACCATTATAAGTTTTGTTTTTATGTATATGAATTTTCAAAATGAGAAGGTCCTGAAGTGTGACCAACAGTGGTCAAGTTTGGTGCAAAAAAGAGAGAAAATACAGGGTTAGAACTAGAAATAATGGAACTGGTTAGGGAAGAGGAAATTTAATAGGGGGGAAAAAAAGGCTTATATTTTCTGGAATACAGTTCTAAGCTAGCTCAAAAGATGATGATACAAGTCTTCTGCATTTAATAGATGTGCTTTGAGAACTTAAATTTTACTGAAACTCCATCCTTTCTAGGAGCCGTCCTTCTATGGAGCTGGTGCTTTGGAAACCTCTTCCTGAATTTATGACAGATAAACTGAAGTCTGTTTCTGTTAAAAACTTCAAGCAGCAAAGTACAGAAGGGTGTCAAGCTAAGCAGCCATCCCCAAGAGCTCCTTTTGACCCACAGACTGAAACGTTCCCTGGATCGCAACAGACTGCCATGTCTCCAGATCCATATGCTAGTTTGGGAATATCTGGGTGTGCAGAAGAAGAAATGGAGTTGTAGATGCCAGATTTTAGACTGGAAGTGGTGAGCTTCTGATGCTTATTGTTGGTGGTTTTTTATTTTTTTTTTCTGGTTTGATGTGTGAATCTGAAGTTATATTATTTGGTTTTTGTTTTCTTACTAACCATCATAAGGACATGGTTTGGCCAGGAAACACTCTTAAGATTTCTGTGTTCCAATCTGTTAAATATTCTTACTTTTACTGAAAAGGTAATTTAGAGGCCTTTGGAACAGGGAAGTAGCTTTCCATCTTGCTTAATGGTGAAATATCCTCTTAATTGCCCTTGGTAAAGTATAAAATCCAAATACTGAATGTAACTGTGGCTTAAGCCACACCTTTCTCTTACTGAGCCATTAAGACCGGTGCACATACTATGCTTGGCCATTTGGTTTAATTTGAATTACAAAAGGGTATGTAAAGGAAGAAATACCTAGTAATCTAGTATTGGATAGAAGAGCAATTCCTCTGGTAGTACAGCTTTTCACACCATCTTATGTTTGGACTTGATGTAAACTCAAATGTAGAAATTGTACAATCTGTGGGGTGGTAGGGAAGGAATGTTACAGCTGAGCATTAGTCTTCGCTTTTTAGAAAGTAAATCCGGTGCTTATAACTTGCAGGATACCTGCTCACTTCAGTCATCTTTGGTTCATTGGCTTCTAAATTTTATTTGTGGGTTTTTAATGTCCTCCCCAAACAATGCAAAGTCTGGAGAAAAGTAGTTCTCAGCAAAGAGATTCACATTTTACATTGTGCTGAGATTCTTTTGATGCATTGAGTCGGAAAGTCAGTTGAAGACAGTGTAGCTTTTGATGAAGTGAATGGCATCCTTTAATTTGGATAAACATGGTAAATAAATCAGATACCAGGGAGCTGCTTGCTGCCATAAAGAGGGTCAAATGCTTGATTATTGTCTGTAACCGAGTCCCAGCCTTTGAGACTGCTGGCATTGGTGGTGAAGTAAAGGAGATGCCTGTCTTCTTTCTGAGAGAATCTAGACTTAAAATTTAAGCCACAGTATGTGCCAATAATGTAGTGTCACATTTTTTTATACAGATGTATGCCAAAAGAGTTTTCTACCCCTGAGCAGGGTGCCAAGAAAAGGAATCCACAATTGCTTGTACCTTTTCTCAGTGCACAGCAGTTCCTTATGCTTGAGGTTCTTTGACTTGTTGAAGCGTTTTATCTTTTGTTTGTAAGTCCTTGAGCTTTCTCAGAGATACCTGAATTGAGGCTTTTCCTAAGAAATTCCTTTCCAAGTAATAGGTTCTGTTCAGAGTCCTACATCCCAATCTGGTTTTGACATCTTGCTAACATGAAGGAGCAAGTACACAGTAATGCAGCTGCTCACATAAGAAAATCTACTCTTCCTTTGCACAGCTGAGATAATCTTTGTGATGATACTCCTTACTGTTGAATAACCCATAGCTGAAAGTTTAAAATCAAGCTTCTCTTTTTGCAGTCATCCTTTATTTCCTTTTGGTTGTTCAGAAGATACCCCTGTTTGTTAAACCCTGTTTATCTTGCTGCTTTTGTTGAAGGTTGTCTGAAATTTCCTGTCTCTTGATAAAACATTTCAGAGCTTCACTAAAAACACTCCAACATTTCATTAGGTATTACTCTGGAAACCAGTATGCACCTGTACTTATTCTGGAAGGTTTATTAAGTTGAAGAACATGTGCAGTGTATCTTGTTATAATGTCTAATTTCATTTCAGGGTCTGCTATAAATCTCTCGCATGAACTGTGCAGAATTTCTTATGTATTATTAAGCTGCTGAATGTGCTTAAAACCTACAGCCTTTGACTCACTCCAGTGTCTGAGTAGAGTGTAAAGCAACACAGTTTGGAGAAGGCTGTAGTCACTGCAGGTAGAAAACGTGGTGCCTCCAAGTAAGTAACTGGTTTTCAGCTTGCTGGATTATAGTAGAAGTTCAAGGTTGGAAGTATTTTAGGTGAAAGCTCTGAATCCTAAATAAACTGAAAAGAAAGAAGGAAAATTTCAAAAATGTGATGAAACCATCTCAGTGACACTAAAATTGCAACAGAAGATGTAAAAAATTGTAGGAGGCCTAAATACATCAAATGATGCAGTTGTTTTCCTCTTAAAACCACCAGATTGCATATCAGATTTGCAGAATAAGAAATTGTTGTAGATGGCTTTTAAGCACACGTTTTTTCCTGCTAGGTTTGTACCAAAGGTTGTCCTTCCTCTTAATTCAGTGTCGATAGGGCATCACTGACCTGTTACCTGCTATCTAAAACAAGAATATAGTGGTGCACTATTGACGAAGACCATGAGATGGAGAAAAATTGTCTTAAGAATTTTGCTTTGACAGAAAACATTTGCTTTCATTTTTTCACAACGCATTTCTGCCCTTGTGAAAGGAGACAGTGGGGTTGATTAAACTGATGGAAGAGTGGGCTAGAGTGGGAACCACCTGTCAGGAGCACTGAGCAAGGTCCTCACTACAGCAATCACTTGTAGAGGGTGATTGGATGAGAGATCAAGCTGTGGGCATTTACAGACTTCTGTATTTGTGAGTTTCATTTGTTGTTGTCTTCATTAAAAGACTTTTATTAATGCTGTTCACAAACGGGATGGCAGATGCGATGCAGTATTAGGAGAAACCTTATTTTGAAATACAGAAGATGCGATTCTGGTCTGTCTTCTCTTGGGACCAAATCACCCTTTGTATGTCAGTTTTCAATAAATTTTCTAAAATATTTTTTAGATGGCTGTTTCATTCCTGGTAAGAGTGAAAAAACCTTGGGAGCCCATGTCCAGTCCTTCAGCTGGACAGTAAAGTACTCTTCTGGCTTAAGGAGATTGAATTTAACTATGTCATCTCAAAGGCATGTCCCTTTTTTCCTTCACAGTATTCAGCAGGACAAGGGAAGGCAACAGCTGGGTAGAATAAACCTGAAGCTGCCAGAAAGGAAGAGTTGTTTTAATTCTGTCACAACCCAAAGGCCTCTGGCAAAGCAGTAGGGGTACCAAGAAGTGCTGCTGTAGTTTGTGCTTTCAGATCTTTCATTTTACTTCAGAATAAAATCATTCAGAACTAAGCAAGCTAGGTATTATTAAATTGTAAAAAAACTTGAGAGTTTTAAAACAAATTCAGATTTTAATAATTTTGTTGGAGTATAACACTTTGCTTTTCTGTTTACCATCTTCTGTTCAAGAGTTTTTGAAACAGCTGAAGGAAAAAAGGTTGGCGTGGTAGACCAGCATTGCCTTTGCTTTTAGGACAGAAAAAATAGCACTTCCAATTTGTATTAAAAAAAAACAAAAACAAACCAGTCTTTTCTAGGCAGGGCCAAACATTGACTTACTTATATTGTCCCTTGGGTAATGGTGCTTCAGTGCAGAGGAAAGGAACAGTGTGAAAGCCAGCCCCTGTAAGATTGTGTAAGGTTCTCCTGGCTGGCGGTTGTGAGGGGGGTGTGGCTGGGAGGTCATAAGGTCTGGAGGAGTATCCCAGTTACGGGGCCAACCCTGTGGTGAGGTACAGAATTTATTTTGGTATGGGCTTGGAACTGGACTTTTAGTTATTCCAGGCCCTGTGTCTTGTATCAGTTAGCTAGAGCAGATGTATGGCTTCTGTCATGGATCATTTATGTGAACCACAGCATCTGGATCCCTGTGTCTGAGCCAAGTAGGACTCCAGGAGACTGAGCAACTGGAAAGCAGTAGCCTGCAGGAAACATGCTGCAATGATGAAAGCTGCTGCCCTCTGCTACCCTTCCCCTGCTGTCCCAGCTTTGCCTGGCTTTAGTTTAACTTGGCATCTCTCATCTACAGGAAGAGCTCAGATTACAGATCCACAGTTCAGAGTTTAGATTCTCACACTTTAATCTGGGGAAGTTCACAGTAGTGCATTTATTTAAAAACCCCCCTCAATCTGCCTTGGTAGCACTTAGTGGACATGATTCTAGTGGAAAATACTAGTGCTTATTGGAATTCAGAATGGTATTAGGCTTCTAGATGCCAAACAAGAACTAGTTCTGTGTTTTTAGTGGAAGAGATCTCAAATATTAACAGCTTGTCTTGGGCCCCAGTGCTCGTAGTAAGTCAGGACAAAGCATGCCAGGATATAACTGTTAAGTTGAAAAAGGGGAAGCAAAACAGTGTAAAGACCATGTTCTTGAGCATTTGTCTCCTGTGCTTAACAACGTTGAAATGGTAACACAGCCCATGTTCTAGTGTGATGGAAAGGACACTAACTTCTTAATAACACACACACTTCTTAATAACAACACACTTGGATTTTTTTAGCCGTTGAAAATCGCTTGCTCGTGGTTGCCACGAGGGGCTGGGGCCCCGTGGAAGGTGGGCGGGGGCTGCGGGTGGGGCCGCTGCTGGCAGGCTGGCCCTGCTCGGGAGCCACGGGGAACAGACCCTGCCAGGAATCATCTGCTTCACCCCTGGCACTGCCCTCACACTCCACCCCGCACACGGTCACTGTGAAGTGCCTGGGGAGAAGCCAGGAACAGGCTGTACCTGCAGAGACTCAGTCCCAAACATCAAATTCTCAGGAACACACACACTTCCTGCAAGTACTGCAGTACCAAACAGAGCCACTTCCATCAATTACTATGTTTACTCACGTATTGCACTACTTAAGAAGGGAATTTAATGTCATACAAAGTTCCAATAATGCTAACAAAAAGTAATGCAAAACTACAGATCAAATCCTCTCTTCTGTTTGTTTTCTGGACTCGCAACAATTTATTTGATAGTCTTGCAGCCATCCCTGTTCCCCACCTTGAAAGTAAAGCAACTTATTCTCTAACTGCTTGGATTTTCAATCTAAATTTGTTTTACTATACACCTGTAATCTTTACTTCTATCTACTATTCCGATAGAATCCTTCATTACAAACTAGGTTACCCAAGCTTGTAATCCAAAGCAGTCCTATCACCTTTAATATTAGTGACTGAAACACCTCTGGTTTTCTTTCCTTTCCTGCCCCAAGTTATTTTTGCCAAAATTGAATGCAAAACATGAAATAGTACTGAAACCAAGAACAGCTGCACCAACACCTGCAACAGCTCCCTTAATTTCAATATAAAATTTCAGTTTCTTCTGCCTCTCCAAGTCATTTTAATATTGTAATACTGGAGCAAATGGACATGGACAATGAGGAGTTGTGCTGTGGTATTTGAAATTAGCTCCTGACAAGTTCATTTGATGCTTCAGGATTTCCAGTGGTAACACAGAATCTGCAACCTTTTTCACACTATGCCTGTCTCGTACCCACCTCCCTTCAGACTGAGCATTTTGGACAGCATTGCTGGCCACCACAGTGCCACCACTGCCATGACTTCTGAATACTCAAAACTTGAAGCTCATGCCACCTGCCTGCCTTATAGAGGCTGAAGGTCTTGCTCTAGTGGCTCTGGCCTTCACACAAACCTCTCTATCACATCCAGTGCCCCCAAAAGGAAACCGAAGCTTCCAGCTGCAGACACCATATGAGCACTGCTCATCAATGCATTGTGGCAGGATGAGACACCGAGAGACCTAAACTTAAATTCTCCAAGGCCCAGATACTGTCCCCTCCCCACTGAGTTCTGAGGCACAAAAACGTCAGTGAGCTGCACTGCATTTTAATTGCAACAATACAGTTAAATATTAAATGGAGAAAGCAACTCTACATAGCAAATGGAAAAGAAGCATTTAGTGAAGCTGTAAGACTTAGAGATTATTAAGGTTCAGCCCAGTTGTCAATACATGAATATCCCACTTAAGTTTTTGGTGTTAAAATTTTAACCTGAAACCAAAACATTTTCGGGTTCATACAGAGTTAGCAAGTTACTGAGAAATAAACCTGCCTCTCTCCTAAGCCAACACTGATTGGGGGGAAGCCAGGGCAGGACAGAACACCCCAGGCTTTTTCATACCATCACGCCATCTACTAGCATGGGTAAAAATTAGCAACACTTTTCTGAATGGACTTGATTTTCCCCACACACACCCCTCAAAGGGGCATATGCTGGTATCTTGCCAGGACAGTTATCCAAGGGGAGTTAACACTACCAGGTTAGACACTGATGAGCTGGGGAAAGAGTTCCTTGGCAAAACTATCCTCCCACGCATGGTCAGTGCCAAGCGGAGACGATGTATCACTGAAGGGCGACAGGGATCCTTCATACCCAGAGTCACTACAGCCATCCAACAAGTAGCTTGAGGCTTCAAGATTATGACAGGAAGAAAGCAGATGAGAAATGCCCAGTTCAGGCATGAAGCTGTCTACAGGTTCCTTCTTCACAGACACTGGGACCTCAGCGATAGCCTTGTCGTCAGATGAAGAGAGATTTTCTTTCTCAATTTTCACTAGCATATTGGTTTGGTTGCCCATTTCAACAGGAATCTCCACTACCAGGGGTTTTGTATACACGTGATCAAACCTTATGAGTTCATTAATGGCTTCCAGCTTAGCTGATGGGGACCCCAAAGAGGGAGACAGGGCGGTTGGTATGGAATTTGTTTCTCCAGAGATCTCTTCCTCCAGCTTTTCCAGGCACGTTGACTCTGAATCAGCATATCTGAGAAACATCTCTGGGTCCAGACTGTCCAGAAAGCCCAATAGGAGATCAGACTGCAAAATGAAATACTATTTTAGAGGGACAGTTTATTACTGTTACAGCCAAACACCAAACACAGCATCTGTTAAACCCCATGTGGAAGTTAAAATACACTAATGCAATTACAGTTGCTTTCCCAAGAACAAACACATGGTTAAGGCAATTACTTATCTTGCAGAAATTCACAGAATCTGCCAGCTCAGAAGTGACCACACTAGATCACATCTGGTCCAACTTCCCTGCTCAAGCAGAGTCATCCTAGAGCACATGGCACAGTATTGCACCCAGACGGTTCTTGACTATGTCCAGTGAGGGAGACTCCACACCCTCCTGGGCAGTCTGTTCCAGAGCACACTCATTCTTTGTCCATCATACACGCATTTGAGATTCACAGCCACTATTAGAAGCTCCTTGAGATCTTGTACCCATCAAGTAAAAACACCACTGTGCCTGCCAGCTACACAAAGCATAGACCAAAACCTGGCTTAGGCAGACCTGCACATGACCAAAGCTGTGGGGGCTGGGTTTTTTCATGTGGGTGTTGTTGAACTCCTGTACTCACTGGATACAGCCTAACAGCTGTTCTGAGCCACAGGTATGACATTCCAAAACTTGGAAAACAAACCAACTATAAATGGAAATCATCAAATGATTTAACATCAGGAAGTTATAACACTAGTCTTAAACCTACAGTGGTTCCAAATTTCATGGACAGTTTGTATAGGACTTGATGCTCACCTCAGAGTCTGAAGAGTCACTGCCACCAGAATCCATGTGGAAACTATCAGAAATGGTGACTGCTGGGCCTGCACCTGCTGCAGAGGAACACGTAGTCTGAGTGCTGCGGACTCAGCGGACCCGGTCACCAATCTAATCTCATCCACCTGGGATTCCTTCACAACCTGTACCAAGACAAAAAAACTCAAGTCACTGCAAATGTTCTTGCAGGCAGTACAGAACGTAATCTTGAAGATCATAATTTTTCTGCAAAGGTTTCCATCATTAAATTCTTTATTTACTTGTTCTGTAGAAACCTGAAGGTAAGACCACTTCCAAAGTTAACTGAACCTACCATATACTTGCGTATTTCTTTTATTTGCCACTTTGAAATGAGAGCCTCACCCTCCCCACCACAACTCCTGTTCTCATGAGACACGCCTATGTGACTATAACAGCTTCTACTTCACTTCTATAACGAGACACAGAAAAGCAGATAAAACTGTCTTAAACCAGCTTGGAACTAGTCAGCTTTCTACCTCCCACACTACGAGTGGCACCCATTTCGACTTGGCAGCTGCTGAGTTTCAGGAGAGCCTCCATTTGGAGGACAAAGGTATTTCCGGCATATCCGTGCCGACAGCACCGAGGTTACCCCGGGAGGGAGCGGGCCAGCTCTGCCCGAGCAGGGGGCGGACACAGCAGCAGCGCGGCTCACCTGGAACTTGTCACCCTCCTCCTCCTCCGTCTTCAGAGCATCTAAACCCAGGCGGCAGCGGAGCTCCTGGTTCTCCCGCACGAGGTTACACGTCCTTTCCCGCAAGAGCTGGTTTTCCCGCAGCAGCTTCTGGTTCTGCAAAGAGCCGTGAGGCAGGGAGACCGCTCATTACCACGTCCTCCTCCTCCAACCCCTTACCTCCCCCAGCCCCTTACCTCCTCCTCCAGCTCCACCACCTGCTGCTCCAGCTCTGTCATCCGCGCCTTCTTCCTGTCGCGGGCACTCTGGGCCGCCACGCGGTTCTTCAGCTTCCTGCGGGGCAGAGCGGCCATCAGCGCGACGGGAAAGCCGGAGCCTTCCCACCCACCACTGCCCCCCACTCACCTGCGCAGCGCCTTCTCCTCCGGGCTCAGATGCGTGAGCCGCTGCCGCTTGCGGGCCGGCTGCGTGGTGTCCATGCCCGGGAGGCCGGCGTCGGCTCCTGCCGGCAGGACAACAGAGAGATGCCGGGCAGCCGCGGGGCCGGGAGCCTCGGCCGCTTTGCTGGGGATGAGGAGCAGCCGCGGGGCCGCGGCACCGGGCAGCGCGGCCATAGCGGAACGGGAGGACGGCGCACACGCTGCCCGGCGTCACCAGCGCGGCCGGCTGCGCCCCGCCCGCATTTCTACCATCGTGGCTCTCGCTCATTGGCTGGGGGCGTGACGTCACGGGAGGCAGAGCCCGTGATTGGCCCGAGGCCGAGAGCAAGGGGGGAAGCGAATTGCATCAGACAAGGGGGCGCTCGGTGGGGCTCTGGCGCGCGGCGGGGGGCGGGGCTAGCGGGGGGCGGGGCTAGCGGGGGCCGTGAGGGGCCGCGAGGGGCCGCGAGGGGCCGCGGGTCTGGGGCCATGAGGGGCCGTGAGGGGCCGTGAGGGGCCGTGAGGGGCCGTGAGGGGCCGCCCTGGCTGCCCGGGCCGTGCTCGCCCGCGGTGGCGGTCGCCAAAGTTGAGCAGTGCCTTGAGGAGGCGGTGAACCGGGCCTGGCATGGCGATGCAGCTGAAATCTCTCTCTGGTCTCCTTTCCGGAGCCGGTCTGTCACAAGCAGTCCTAGGCAGAATCCTGGGGAACACAAGTGCCAAGAGTGGAGCTGTAGCAGATGCCATGAGAATGGGCTAAAAACGGGCTAAGAAGACCGTAAAAGCAGTGAGGTTAGTGATTGATGAGTGGAAGTTGCAGGAGATTGGGCAGAAATCCCTCAGGGGTGTCACACCGCTGCCCCCAGCCTGTTCCCGAGGAGCAGCAGTGCTGTGTAAGGAGTGAAGTGAGCATTTCTGTGGTGTCTGACGAAGAAAATCACCCTGCCGCGATGGGTTGGTGTCAGATCTGATAGATCGTGGGTTCAGACAAATAAAAGTTTTGTAGGTAGAAAGCCTCGAAATACTGTGCCCATGGGGGAATGCAG
Source organism: Corvus kubaryi (assembly GCF_017639235.1). NCBI lineage: Eukaryota > Metazoa > Chordata > Aves > Passeriformes > Corvidae > Corvus > Corvus kubaryi. The sequence continues at coordinate 9,885 of NW_024581898.1, read as the reverse complement.
GTGTTCAGCAAGCTCCCAACAGCAGCGCACAGCCATGCAGGGCAGCGAGGGTGTTTGAGCTGCCGACAGCTCCGTGCCTGAAGCTTTCCAAGTTTCCACTTGTGACAGTTGCCAACGACCTGAATAGTTATGAAATGTCGAGACTTTGGCTGCTCACAATTGTTTCTGAAAGCCGTTTGTACATTGATTTTAAATTAGTTGAGATGTTAAACACTAAAGGAAAAACATGAGCTTTAGAAGATCAAAGACACTGGTGTGCTGGTTTGGCATTACTCCAGCATTGGAGTTCTGCCAGGCTTTCATGATACAGAGAACAAACTGCATTTGTAAGCTTGTGTTTGTTCTTTTCTTATGCACTGCAGCATGACATTGAGCTAAGGCTGAAAGTTCATCTTTCTACTTTGACACCTTTGTGAAAAATATGGCAATTTTTCGATAAGCCTTTTAATCAAAGTGCAAAAAATTGTTTGTTCTGGTCCTGCTAAGCCCCTTAGATGCTGGCCATTGAAAACTATCTGCTTCTCTTTTGTGTGTCTCTTCTGGATTTGGACTCATGTTTCTTCTGTAATTCTAATTCCCAATTTAAAGTGTTACTGTTTTCTACCCAAATGTAGGTTCAGTATTAATAACTGCTTCAGATTTCAGACATCCATTTCAAGTTGCCCTTACCTGCAAGAAAACTGTTGAACAGCTGCCTTGCATTGCTGATTTGTAATATTTACAGCTATACTGGTGAGATCTGATTTATCATGCTACGTTTTGTCATAAAGATCTCCAGATGTCTTGGTATTTTGACTGAAGAAAAACCCTAACTTTCTGTCTGCAGGTGATTTAGTTTTCCTATTCAATTTTATATCGAACCAGAGCCCATGTAAAGCACGTTTCCTTTTGCAACAAACACTTGTGATCATGAATAAACCACAGAAGTGCAGGGACATACATGCTAGTAGTGGTGCCTGAGCTGCTTCGCAGCGATGTGTAAACCAGACACAAAAGTGGAAGCTGCCCTTGGCACCGGTGGTGTCTATTGTTACTGAATAGAATAAGGGCATCCATTAGCATGTCTGGTGTTGGCAGTAGTAGCTAGCAAAAGAAGGGCATGACACCCTGCATTCTAGTCCTGTTGAATAGTTTTAGTAGTACTAAGACTAGCTCTGGTGCCGTTGCTGAGAATATATTTAGGCTCACAAATATTACGTTACTACCATTAGGATACATAAAGAGTTTTATTAAATATATGCTTGAGTTACTGGGTAAAAGAGTGCCAACGAAAAGGCCCATAAAGCTGGTGTTGCACTGTGACACCCTTCCAGAGAGTTTTAATGAAAAGGCTTCAAGTTTAATTCTTATTTCCACTTTTTTTCCCCTTCACTGTTTACACATTCCGGTCTTTGTATTTTTCTTTTTTTCAGTCATTGGATTTAATCTGTGATCCGTGTGACTCAAGAATGCTTCTCACCCTGCCTTTCACCCCGCTGGGGAGTTCAGCACTACCACCTAGGATGTGCCAATGAGGATACTCTTGGCTGTCCTGCCAGAAATGACATTAGTTCCTGCTAAAATAACTTTATGTTCCAGGTGGCCCACCCATCAGAGGAAATAATTTTGTTTAACGAAGGTGGAGAGGCTTTGCTCTTGTGTAATATCAGATACAGAGAAAGAAATGTGTGTTGAATGTTATCTACATATAAAAAAAAGGAGGGAGGTAAAATAGAAGAAGGGGGTGTAGAGAAAAGATTAACTGACAATCATAATCTGAGAGAGAGATTGCTTTGCCAAATGTATGTCTGAAAATACTTGGAAAGTGGCCCGGGCCCCCAAGTTCTTGACAGCAGCTGGAGTGTTCCCATACCTGTATCAATAGCTGATTAAATGAGAACAGAACCTGTTTTGCACCCTAAAGGTTATTCAAAACCTGCAAAATATACTCATTTTGCTTATTCTTAAATTTTGTCATTACACACTGGGATTCAGGAGTGCATCTTTCAGAGTTTTAGTGCTCTCAGTCTCAGGGCATATGCAGAATCTGTATCCTCTGGCTACTGCATGGAACTGCCACCCTGCCGGAAGCTCACCTTGGAACTTTTTTGGGCAGTTCAGTTCCATTGCCCACATTCAAAGAGGTTGTGCCCTATTCCAGGTTTAATGGTAGCTTAGTAGCAATAAATTTCAATGCAGTACCTCGGAAAAAGGGAGATGGGAATCACACTGCCCAAAGGCCAGTTGTAGATGCATGTGTAGCAACTGATTAACTTGATTTTTAGACAGTGTGAACCTGCATTGTGGCCTTCCTCTGTAGCGACCCCTTTGCATCACAGATTTTTTGGCAACAAAATCATCTCATGTTTCACAGCTTCTAACATTTTGTGTCTGTCATTCCTTTTTTTATTGTTACAGAATACAAGATGGGAGATTTTTCTTAAAATGATAATGATATATTGTCTTTTAAAGAGTGATAACAGTAAATTTGAGATCAAGCAATCTCTATAAAAGGCTCAGAACGTTCCTTGCATCTCCATAGTATCTTTTTTCCTCTGAATTTCACTTGCATTGTAATTCCAATCTGCTTCATTTTTAGACTCCTCTGAAACTCGAGAATTCATTGGTCTCAGGCAAGACCAGAAATTAACAAATGTCTATAATTTTGTAGCAGTTGCAATTTTTTGCCAATTTACTAATTTTTTCAGAAACCTGACATGCTTGTTAAGCAGCAGAGGTGCCAGAGTAGGGACAGCTTCCTAATCCCCCTCACACTGTCACGGAATGCTGATATAAAGGGAAAATCTACCTGCTTACAAGGACATGGCAGTATTTTGAGATAAAGATCTTTTGATTTCATTCGTTCTGTCAGAGAAGCAAATTTCTCTTGCACATTCAGAGCTTGGAGCAAACCACTCATGGGAATTTAAAAGAAGACAAGATATCCACACCACAGTAAACAGAAAGGCTGGCAACCCTGTGCTACCAGTTCTGTAAAAGTGAAATGTTACTGGAAAACTCTGCAAACATTAGTCACGTAAACAGATCTTTCTACATAGCCACCGGATGCCCTTGGGAAGGTTTATGCCATCTGCCAGTCCTTGAGAGACTCCAGCTGGGAATCAAACAGTATTGGTCACTTGGCCAGGAAAATGGGCTCAGGCCAGGTAATCTGTTTGATGGGCACCCCTGATGTCTGCAGGAATCCCGCAGGTCAAGAGGAGGTTGTGGATGTTAGTTGTCATTTGGGCATTGCTTAGTTGTTCTGGCTTCTGCTTCCAAACACCTTGGCCCATCCCCTTCCCACACCATTCCTCAATTCCTCTATTGATTCTACTTCCATTGCATGGATTCCCTTTCCCTTTAAAAGGCCTAGCTTCTGGTACCTCTGGTGCTTGGTTGTGGTTTGTCTGACTGTAATGCCTATTTCCATGCGTAGTCCTACTTTAGCTCTTTGGCTTTTCTCTTTCTAGCTTGGTCCCAAGCACAGTGTTCCCCTGCAAAGTTCTCTCATCCTGCTGGCAGAAAAATGTGGACCAGAAAGTTGTGCAGATTATGCAGAATTTGGAGGTTCTGGGAGATGCCGCAGGAGTTGTGCACAGAGAGGTGTTTGCTCACCTGCGTACACTGATGCATGATGATACATTAGAGGGGGTAGTCACAAGCAAAAGAAAAAAGGTAAAGGTCCTACCCTTACTTGAGATGATGCAGCAAGTGCATTGTTGGGGGCAATGCTGCAGAATGTGCTTGGGCAGTACAGGAGAGACTGAACTTGCTGCTGTGGTGTCCCAGGGAACCGACAAGGCAGTTCCCAGTTTTGTGCCAGTGTCTCACATGTTGAGCAAGCGCTCTGAGGAAAACACTTAACTTGAAATCTCACATGCCTACAAGCTCCTGTTCCAGTAAGTTTTTCTGTTTGCACATCCTGGTTCAGCACTGAAACCTCTTCTTGGAAAATACCCAGGGAGGTAAACAACCATGCTTAGGAAAACTTGATGGCTACTTCCTGTTGGCAGAAGCTAGCTTTTCTTTGGAGCAGTGCCAGCATTTGAAAGGAAAAACCTTTTCTTATTTCTTTGGCATTCCCTAGGCTTTGAAATTCTTTTAGAAGTCCAGAGCCCCTGAGAGTCCTGGAAAGAGTCCTTTCTCATTTTGTAATTTTGAATTCGTTTCCTTATCTTCTTCCATTTGGGTGCCCTTTTGTATGCAGAACCCTGTCTCCAGCTGTCATGTGACCCTGTGTGAAAAGAGGAAATTATCAGGAAATGTAAAGTTAGGAATCAGTTCTGTCTCAGAATAGGTTCAGCACGACCTAAAATGTGGGGGGGGGTGGGGGGGGGGTGTAGTCAGAATCATCCATCTCTTGCTTCCTACGTTTTTGGTTTGCTGACTCCTCAGAGGGCACAGGCTAGCAGCTGGTGTTCAGAGAGGGACAAGTCTATTATGCTTTCTTTCTGGTAGCCTCACTGATTTGCTCTGTTAGTGCTGACTTTAATGATAACTCTTATGTAAACAGACAGGGACAGCTAAAGCCCTTTATCTACTAATTAAATAGATCCTATACTAGTAGTTGAATGTGGAAAATGAGTGTTTTAAGGTGATAAATTAAAAGTGCCAGTCAGATCTTGTTACTTAGGTGAGTCCTTAATACAACAGATAACCCAAGATGGAATAGAGTAAATAGTTGCTTAACTCACCATCACATGAACGAATCCATTGTTGATGTAGGAATTCCTTCATTTTAGCCAGTAACATTTTAAGAACGTTTTTTGCTTTTGCTAGTCACAGATGGTGAAATCTGTTTTCTGGCTTTAGCATAGAGTTCTTCCTATTGCAATTAGTATTAGCAGCTGATACATCATACACTTCAACCACGTGCTTCAAATATATTCTGTGATGTTTATATATTGTTCATTTTGTACTATTGCTTGAAGTAGAGCTTCATGAACAGCAACTTTTACCCTATATTTACTCCAGAAACACTAATAACTATGTTGAATTAAATACAGAAGTGTCAATATCTAGGTTGTATATAAATATGATTCTGTAAAATATGCAGAGTGTGTTATTTATGTATTATTTACATTGGCTGCTTCTTCAATATCATGAGTGAAGAAACTGCTAAGCACTGACATTATGAACACATGAAATTAACAGTAATCTAGGATTTAGTGCGACTCTAACTGAAAGTGAGTAGATGTGATACAGAGAAATCTCAGGAACACAAGAGCACAGTGAAAGACATTTCTATGGATGCATTTGAGTGTCTTTCTTGCAGAATGGATACTGAGAATTGTGGAAAATATGGCTCCAAATTTTTTCCAAATCCATTCTGTTCCTGTCAGCCCTTGCAGAGATTTTAGTCGATCAAAAGGCATATATCAATAATTTCCTAAGTTTGTTTCTTAGAATTCTTTTTTCTTCTTTTAGTAACATGATCTGCTGTGCCTGCTTGGTGAGGGCCCTGAAGGAAAGCATCAAGCGTGGCTTGCAACTGTCTTGCAACTCTTATTTGAGCTTATACTGTATATTGGGCAATAATTTGCAAAAAGAAAAGGCTGCAGTTATCTAAATAAGTGTATTTTCAGTACAATTTACATAATTCAGTTTTACAGACCTGATACATTATTATTTTTTCCCTTCAGTAGACAATTACATGTACAGAGAGGTGAAGGATTCCCAAATTACTATGTTTCCCCTTCTTACAGATTTAAAAGACTACATATTGTTTAAAACACTGGAAATCTTAACTATTCGAACATTAACTAAAAATTTTGTTTGCAAAAATTTTTTATAATTGAAGTTGTTTTGTCTAGTCAGTTGGTTAAGTTGCTTTGCTTTGATGCTGGTTTACTTGGATGAATTGTGTTTCCAAACCTTAAATATCAAGAGGCAAAGCCACAGTTGCACGACATTTTTTTCTTACTAAAAATATCCACTGACTTCTCTTTTTGGTCTTTAATTAAGCCAACAAGCTACAATGGTTTGTTACTTTAATTTAGAATAATTGACGATAATGATGAAAGCATCATTTTCATAAATATTAAAAAAAAAAAAAAAAAAGTTGTCCATTACAACTTTCTGTTATAACTGCAACGGCAAAGTTTGCCTGCGTGAAGATGCAGGGCTGTGGGAGATAGCTGTAAGGCATCTCCTGATGTCAGGGATGTCAGAGACATCTCCCGCCCAGCTCCGGCTCCGCAGGCGCCCCGGACGCGCCCTGCAGCCCCGGGCGGGCCTCGGGGGACACCTGCTGGTGGCCGTGCCGCAGTGCAGCCGGCCCCTCCCCGGCCAGCCTCCGGCCGCCCCTTGGATCGGCGTGAGGAGCTGCTGGTGCTCCTTCAGAGTGAGAACTCGTCAAGCACTCGGGTGTGTCCGAGTAATGCTTTAAGTCAGTCCTAAAACAGAATTGCTGTGCAATTCTGTCTCAGAGAAAAAGGGCAGGCATGTACATGTCCTTGAATTTACTGGAAAAAGGACAGCACTTGTTCCTATTGCTTATTAAGAGGTACACCAATATCATTTACTTATGAAATAAGCTCTGCAGAGCACGGTGTTAAAACATGTAGGGAATGTGGGCAGTAGTCCGAGTTATCAGTTCCTGAAAACACCTGGACAGGCATATGTGGGTATGTGAATGAGACAACCAACTCTCTTTATCCTTCCTGTAGACAGCTGCTCTGAGGAGATTGTTTTGGGCTTTTTCTATAATGTTCATCACAGTATTATGTGCGTACTTCACTAACTTTGTTTTCTCTTGAGCAGAGGGAGAAGGGTTCTATAATAGCCATTTCTTTGCAAGGGGAATGAGATGTAGGAAGTTCAGTGTCAAAAGCATCCTCTAGTGTTGATTGCCTGCTTCTGAGATAGAATTACAGAATTGTTTATGTTGGAAAAGGTCTGTAAGACAATTGACTCCAACCATTCCCCCAGCATTGCTAAACCACTAAACCATGTCCCGAAGTGCCACATTCACACATCTTTTAAATCCCCCAGGGGATGGTGACTCCACCTCTATCCATGGCAGCCTGTTACAATGCTTGACAACCCTTTCCCTGCAGAAATTCTCCCTAATATCCAATCTAAGCCTCCCCTGGTGAAACCTGAGGTTTTTTCCTCTGGTTCTGTCACTTGTTAACTTGAAAGAAGAGACTGAGTGCCTAGAGAATGCTTTCTCAGACCATTTGGCATTGCACATAATTTAGTTAGGCTCAAATCACAGCTCTCACTGTCCTCAGCTGTAGTTATAAATGCTCGAGACTTCTGTATTCAGACCCTGGGCCTCAGTTTGTTATTCAGGGGGAAAAAAAAGAAAACATATCTGAAGTATTATGGCATAACTGAATTGTGAACTGTATGCTGCCAGCTGGGCAGGATGCCAATTAGAAATATTTGATGCTTTAATGATAGACAGTCCATTCTCTTCCTGTAACTTCCTGCTTGGATTTCTGCCCAAGTCGAGGGAACTTGGTGACCTGAGACCTAGTGTCTCATGTCGCTCTCAGTATTTGACTGTGAGGCTGCTTCAAGGCAATTTTGTTGTGTTTGTAGTCCAAGTGGAGTGGATCAGATCTTCAGCAACTCTTATTTTAGGCGTAGGATGCTGTCCACTTGGTATATAGAGCCCCATTTACATATTTTTCCATAGGTAGTTTCCAGACAGTTTAAGCTGTTCCTATGTTGATTGTGATGTAGGAGACCATGTGTTGACTAAGCATCAGCCATTTGCCTCATAGGTGAAGGAAAATCAAGTAGAGGTAGTTTGCACTAAGGGATTAAAATGCTTCTGTTTAGGACACTAGATGCCATGCATTTCTGAAATCATACTGAAACATACCTAAAATCTAAAATTTCCACGTTAACCACATCTAAGTTTGCATAGTGCACCACAGTGATGTCCCTTCCAGCTCCCTTTCTAAGCATGCAATAGTTTTGTGGCCTTTGCTCCACTGTACCATAGTCTTGGGTATTTTGTATCTTACTGTAAGAGCCCAGAGTGTATGGTCCTGTGATCCCTTCTTGACCCTTTGCCACTGAAGAAATCTTCCATGATTTGATACGCTAACATTGCTCACTGTGTCATGCTCAGGATACCACTACCTGGTCTTCCCCTATAACAAAGTATATTTAAGAAAAGATCTGGCCATTTGTAGACTATGGTACTATTTCTTGTCAGTGAGTTAGGGCTGGGCTTTGTTTCCAAACATTGTGTTTCATAGCCAACAAGGGATCTTGGATCAGTTTGTCTCAATCCTCCTTGTCACTGGGTTATACTTTTAGGCTGCGTAACATCATGTATGTATTAATGAGTTCCATGACTTGGCTGTACATACTTCTGAGGGGAAAATGTGTAATTGGCTGACATCCAGTACTTCTGCGAGACTGAAACAAAAATCATTACCAACACATTTTCCCCCCATCATTGATGGAGGTTTTGTAGACTTGCACTTACACCCAAGCCAAAGAGCCCAGGTAACTCAGCCTCCCCTAACTGAATTTCAGGAGACTGGAATCAGGGGGCTGATTAGCCAGTCCTGCCCTAGACACAAACGAGAATCCCGCTGGCTGCCGGCTGCAAATAGTTGGCACATCCGTCCCTCGGCGCAGCGGTGCCTCTCCAGAGGATAGGTGCCCGTGGTACGTGTGTTGACAGAGCACTGCTCCGCCCGCCGGGGCACGTCCACCTGGTCTGTGCCACCGGCGGGGCTGCACCGCGCAGCCACCGCACTCGGGATCCGTCCCTAACCCACCCGAGCATGGCCGGCGGCCCCGAGCCGCGGTAGTGCCGGGAAGCGGCCCGGCCGACCCGCTACAGACCCCGGCCCGCAGCCCGCGGCTGGGCAACGCGGGAGCCCCGGCACCGGCGGGCAGCAGCCTGGCGGACGCGGGCCCGGGCGCTTGCCACAGGTCGCCGGGGCTGCCCTTCGCCTCCCGGCCCTGCAGGCCCGGCCGCGTGGGAAGCTGATCCCGGCAGGGCCTTCCCGAGTGCCGCTCGCTCTCAGACCCGTGCGGGGCCGGGTGGGTCCGGGCCGGACCGCCGGCAGCCACGGGAACCGCTCGGCTCGGCCGGGCCCGGCAGGGCTGCGGGTGGTGTGTGCACGGCGGGAGGGACTGAGCGGGTCAGCGCGGCGCGGAGGGCGGGGATAACCCCGTGGTGGCCGTCACGTGGAGCAGATGAAAGGGAAGCGGCTTGGCAGGGCGGAGAGGAGCCGGGGCGAGGGAAGGGGAGCGCGGCAGCGAGGAGCGGGGCGCAGCGCGGCGGGAGGGCCGCTGCCATGGGACGCTGACCGGCCCGGGACCCCGGCCCCGGAACTGGAGCCGCTCGGGAGAGATGCGCGGCGGCGGGGCGCCGCTTCCTCCCGCCGCGCGATGAGGGGCTGCGGGGCCGGCGCGGGGCTGCCCGTGCCGCCGCTGCCGCCGCCTCTGTTGCTGCTCGGGGTGCTGCTGGCCGCGGCGCCGGGCGCGGCGCTGGGCAAGGAGACGGCGTTTGTGGAGGTGGTGCTCTTCGAGTCCAGCCCCAGCGGCGACTACACCACCTACACCACGGGGCTGCAGGGCCGCTTCTCCCGCGCGGGGGCCACGCTGAGCGCCGAAGGCGAGATCGTGCAGGTGAGCGCGGCCGGGGGGCGCCGCCTGCCCCAAGATGGCTCCGCGGGCCCGGCACCTGCGGCACAAAGCGGGGCCGGGCCCCGCCGCCCCACGTGCGCCGCGCGGCCCGGGGACGCGGTGACAGATGCGCGCCCGCGCACAAAGGCCCAGCGCCGGCCTCACCTCGCCGGGCCGCCTCGTTTTGACAGCCGGGCGCGCGGCGCGGTCTCTGCGCGGCGGCAGCGGGCGGAGCCGAGGGCCACCTCACACGCGCGGCGGGCTCCGCTCCGCTCCGCTCTGCTCGCCCCTCCGCTGGGC
>NW_024581897.1:0-100903 GCF_017639235.1 Corvus kubaryi | reverse complement strand
GCCCGCCGGGCGGCCCCTGCCGGTCCCGGAGCTGCCGGCGGTGCGCGGCCGGAGCTGTGGGGGGCTGCTCCGCTTTGGGGGCGGCCGGGCCCGCACTGAAAGTGCCGCGGCAGCAGTGGGTGCTGCGCCCTCGGGCTGTGCCGGTCGCTGCCCGCTCCGCGCCCGGCGGCGCACGGAGCTGCGCGGAGCTGGACCCGATAGTGCTGCGCTTGGGGCTCCCCTGGAGCCGGGCTTCCACCGCGTCACATTTCGTACAGAGCTATGCTTGACTTTCTCACCAGAGTAATGGTTCTTGTCTTTGACCGAACGCTACTATCCTTTACTCTTATTGGAACTCTTGAAGTGCTCATCTAATTCCTTTGTAGTCGCTTGTAATTGCCGTCTTTATTTTTTTCCCCCCTTTGGCTAAGTAGAGAAAAATTACTTGAATGATGTTCTAGTAAGTTTGACTGTTAAGCAAGTGCCAATAGCAATCTTTATTTCTCTTTAACAGCTGTGGGGTTTGTTTGCGTTCCATATATGTACACATACACACACACACAAATATACATATAAAATTTAAAAGAAACTAAGCAAGTAAGTTCTAAAAACAACTGTTAAAGCTCTACAAACACAAATACATTACTATCAAAATAACTTTTTTTTTTTTACAGTAGAGAATACTGATTATGAATGCTTAATATTTCACAACAGTTTCAGCTGGGAGGATTTCTTATAAAAGTTCTTTTGAAGGTAGAAGAGTTGTGAGGACAAATTGCTGATGTAAGGTAATTTTTCAGAGAAAAGAGGGATGGACCAATGAAGTTATAATTATGACATTTAGAAGAGGTGGTGCTAGTAGGGGCTGGAACAGACATGGACATCTTTTAACCTTCTAGTGCTTTTTCGTTTTAAGACTTAATAGTGTCTTTGGGGCCAGCAGGAGACTTTAAAGACTTCTAGTGCTTTTTCGTTTTAAGACTTAATATATTGTGTCTTTGGGGCCAGCAGGAGACTTTAAAGGTTCCTTTTGTGTCAGGTGTTAGTATTAAAAACAGAATATAGGCCATTTACTGAGGTCATACTTTCTTGGTGACTGTAAGTAAAAGCGGAGAAAAAATAAACTGTTCTGTTAAGACTCAGATTTGCACAACTTGAAACAAGTTGTATTAAACAGACTTTTTCAGGCCTTATTGTTTGTAACATCACCTGTCTGCTTCCTCTTTGTGCCTGAACAGACAGCACCCCAGATAGCAAAGACTACAGTGAGAACCACATGATGTGGCAAATCTGTTACAGTCATTTGTCACTCAAAAATTGATTTGCTTATTCATCTGGATGCATGCTAGATAACATACATCATGATCAGGTTTGGGGTTGTTTTTTTTTTTGTTTTGTTTCATGAGCTGTGTGCTGCTCTTTTTTTCAAAGGAGAGAACCTGGCAGATACTGTTCCAGAGCATCTAGACTGAATGCTATCAGTTGTGTTTTCACTGTCAAGGTTTTAGATTGCATATAACATCCCTTGTCAGTGCCCTGCTTCCTCTATCTCATCCTGAAAGTGAGTTTATCAGAGCCAAAATTGATAAAGATTTTCACAGCATTGTCTTGCCTCCCTTTTTTCAGCTAGGCTGTGTTTTTGTAGAACATTATGAATCTGCTGTTCTGGATCATTGTTTAAAGTTCACTGTGAGGCTTAGAAAAGTCTCATGAAGCTGTTGCCACTCAGAACCTGTTCAGCAGCAGCTAGTTGTACATCAGTCACAGTACATCTTGGCCCCAGCCCCTTTGTCAGTGCACACAGCTCTTTCAAGAATAAGATGCATTTTTCTTTAAAATGAAATATTAGAAATTCTTGAAAATCAGGCACACATTAAAGAATGGATCAAAGGAATTGTGGTTTTGGGACTACACAAAGACTTACTTTTGTTTATGTTAATAGCATCAATTACTCATTGGTCTTGAAAGTCTGAACAAAAAAACCCCAACCTTAAGAAACAATGCACTTTCAGCTTTTGATAGGTCATACATCCACTCCTAAACTGGTTATTGGTCAGATTCCTATCCACTAGTAGTGTGCTTTTATATTGTTTCTCATGTTATTGTGAATGAATCTTATTAGGGTCAAGTGTCTACCCAGAATAACTCTTCAGAGAGATGAAATGTTCATATGTCTTCTTTCATGTGGCCACAGTTTGTATTCAGCAAACTCATCCTTATGTTGCTGTGTCAGCTGGTCCTTAAACTGCTCGAAAGTCTAACCATTTTGGTGGTATCTGGCATACTGGAATATTCCATGTTTCTTGGGGCAGTATACTGGCCATTGATATGGTCTAGAGATTGGAAGTTGCAGATGTTTGGTTTGAGAGTGACTGTGAAAACCAGACTTTGTTGAAACCTCTAAAATGATATATTGCTTTAAAACAAATTATGACTGGAGAACTCCTCATGGTTGAAACTTCTCGTACCACTCAGGGCAAAAGTTCAGATGTAGTCTTGTCTCAAACTCAGTCTTACATGGCCACAGACTGACAGTGCTCGGACAGTAAAAATCCCTGATTTGACTAGCAGTGGCTTTATTGCTCAGAGTGAGATTATGTGTCTCAATTCTACTTGAAACTGGCAAGATCCTGTCCCTGTTGTGTTCAGCTTGATAGCTAAGGTGTGGAGCATCTAATGTCGTGTTTCTTATAAATTTGTGGTTGTAATGGAACTGCTCAGGTGAGGTGCTTGGGAAAGAGGATCGAATTTAATGCTTGCCTTAGATTGCATTAAAAACAGTGATGTATCAAAAAATTTTATATGATACACATTCATCATTGTCAGTTTTCCCTCCGTCTTTCTTTTTTTCGTACTCCTTCCTTAAATGTACTGCTGAATACAGTAATGTGGGTGTATATATATGCAATTTTGGAGAGAAGCAGCGTGGAGGAGAGATTTGAGAATATTATGCATGGTTTTTCTTGTGCAACATAAGTTTGTGTTTTGGTTGGTTTGTTTCTGCTTGAAAGCCTCAGCAGGGAAATGATGAACTTTATGTAGCCATTGAACTGGAGCAGTTTGTAGATGATGTAATAATCTCCACTTGCATGTATTTTTTGTGCTTAAAAGGTAACAGTCTGGGGAGAACAAGCATAACTCAGTGCTTTAAACTCCAGGAAGAAAACAGAAGTGGGACACTTCCCAACTTCTTGCATGACACTTCCTAGTAGCAAATTATTGCCCATCCTTCTCTTGTAGAAGGTGGGGAGGCTTCACACTGGAGTGCAAGACAGTGTCTTGTGTGTTCCTTCTTTCTGTCTCCTTCCCACCCCTTATTTACTTCAACGGCTTGGAATCTTTCCTCTGTTTTCTCAAAATGCAAAAGTTAACTAAAGGTTGCAAACTGCACTCTGAAGCATTGGCAGACTTTTTAATGGTGTTGAAAGGAGTGACTCGGAATAACTGTGCAGATACATAGATGTCTAGTCATGATCAGAGGAGGCGAGTCAAGAGAATGTTTGCGTCCTTTGAGAGTGGAAAACAAAAATACATATTTTGGGGGGTTTTTTTGGTTGTTGTTTTGTGATCGTGCAGGTTAAGTTTCTTCTTGCTGAGTGCCTGAAGGCCATTCAAAATGAGGAAGTGGAATTATTTGTGGCTTTGAGTCACTGTCTTATTGAATGTTTTCTTTGCTAGTTATCCTCTTAAAATATGAAGACGCCTGGGATTGGGTTTGCGTTAGTTTCCGTACCTTAACTGTAAATCTGTGGCGTGCAGTAATGATCCTGAGGACATCAGGCACAATACATTTATCTGGGCTTCAGGTTTGCTTTGTCCTCGTGTCCTTAAAGGAAGCATAATTTGCTTTCAAAATAAGAGATGACTTAGTCAAAGACTTGCATAGTTGTTGTACCTGGACAGCCTTTGTAGAGCGTAAGGCACAGGCAGCTTTGCTCGCAGCAGAGGTCTTGTCTTGGGCTTGATCTCAGGACAGATTAGTCGAGCTGTTTCATAGTTTTATCCCTCCCTCTGTCCTTTTTTAAAAAAAAAGTTTCAATCATGCTTTATCCTGTTGTGTCCTGTGATGTGTGGGGAGGTACCCGGGGGAAGTTGAAAACAGCCCATTAAGGTGTTTTGTTTGTCTTTATCCTCTTGCACTGTTTCTTGTTGACACTCAATGCTGTCCTCACACCCTGAGCTCCAGCCCAGTCACATCATTGCTGGCTTATTTCACAAGGAGTTGCCTGTTCTTACTGGCTTCTAGCTGCAAGGTTGTAAATAAGGATGCTTGGTTTTTATTAATTCTTCAACATGGCAATATCCAAGATGTCTCTTAGAATGGTGGTGAAAAGACATGGGAGGGGGCTAATCCAAAGATGAGGTACAAAATTCAGTGATGAGTTACTGGTTCTGGAGGAAGCTCCAGTGTCTGTGGTATTTGCACAGAGCTGCAGCAATACCAGAATCCTTCTACCAGAACCTTGTTGCAAGACTAAGGCAGTCCCTTGAGGAACAGGTGGGAGGCACAGTGTAAGAAAATGAGGTAAAAGGTATTAAAATGTGGAGAAGGTACAGTGGAAAGAGCAAAAAATGCTAATGTGACCCATTTAGAGGAAGAAGACTAAAGTAGGTTAAGTAAGTAAATAAAAGCAGAAAGCTCACAACACTGGCTCAATATGCAGACCAACCAGTGCAATTTCTGTACTTCCAAGTAAAGGTGGGGAATCAGGTGGGTAAAATAGTTTGTGGGAGTTCAGGTAACTTTTCTGCATATGTCCATATGTTTAGTTAGACTTCCTCACAGACGCTGAAGGTCCGTACTGTTGAAAACCTTGCCTTTGGTGGCAAGATGCTGACAACTTCCTTTTCCATGTTTGGGGGGTGGAAGTAGGAAAAAATCCCAGAGAGGAGTGGTGCTTAAAAATTGTTAAACACGGATCCATTTGGAGAATTTTTTTCATTTATATATATTTATTTATGTTTAGACTGGATCTATGTGACTACAGTGGTTTATATATAATTACAGCCTACTTCACAGTGTTACCAGCAGTTGTGGCCAGCCATGCCCCAAGGGTGGAACTGGCATACACTCCCCCTGAGCACCTCGCTGGTCCTCTTACTGGACAGGACAGCTTTTTCTTCAGTGCTTTGCCTAGTGCAGGGCTTCTGAAATGGCACCAGGGTGAAGTGTGTAGAGGACATAATTCAGTGTGACAAACGTTAAAGGGGAAGAACCTCGGGCAGCTCTGCTGCAAGCAGATCTTATAGGAAAGTCTTGAGTAGTTGTATAAAACCATTGATTAGCATACATAGTAATTTTCTTCCAGTTTATACCGTCTTGTGGTGGAGTGTGTATTTAAAAAGGCTCCCTTTTTTTATTACAGTCTTCTAGTTCTTGTTTTGGAATTGCAAAGTGAGGCCCTTCTGAACCAAAATAACTTTCAGAAACAGTTTTTCAAAGTATGAATGCTTTCAGGAGGCCAGCATTGGATTGGTTAAGGAAAGATAAGGTCTGGATGCAGTAATCTGCTCTATGTTCTACCCAGTTATGTAAGTGGTACATGTATTTGCATTAATACACTTACTACATTGGAAGTGCTCAATTTAGGAAGTATTAACTGGTACATACTATCTCTTGTTTTGGGCATCTGCCCTTCAGTGTTCAAATATGTTCAAACCGGAGTGTGTGCCTACACATGAAAACAGAATGAATGCACGTTGAGTGCTTAGCCTTATTCCTCGTTTCCTGGCTTAAAAGGAGGGCCCTTCACACTCACAGAGATCAGCAAAGGAAAAATAGATGGTTTTTAAACAAAGACGTG
The DNA here is from genome assembly GCF_017639235.1 of Corvus kubaryi. Taxonomy (NCBI): domain Eukaryota; kingdom Metazoa; phylum Chordata; class Aves; order Passeriformes; family Corvidae; genus Corvus; species Corvus kubaryi. The sequence goes on along the minus strand of NW_024581897.1, from coordinate 95,120 downwards.
GTTTGAAGCTGTTAAAACAGCAACAGAAGATGCATGTTAAGGAAAAAAGTAATTCTGTTTTCCACAGTTTTCTCGACTGCTTGGCACAAACCACAGGTGACCAGGGAGGTGTGATCTTGCGGATACCCAATAGAGACTCCCAAAAATTGCACTTCACTGCACTCATCCCATTGGTGAAGCTGTGCTTACAGTAGGTTTGAGTAGTAGTGCTCAGGAAAACAGGCCTCTGGTGACTTAGGGTGTCCTCTTCACAGTGGCAGACTGCTTTCATTCATTTTTTTGAATTTCCTTTTCATGCTGCTTAGAGACTTTCGTTGTTGCACTTGGCTTTAAGATGAAGAGCCAGTTTACAAAGGTTGATTAGGTGCCTGTTATGTTCCAGACACAAGTACAACCCTAAATATGCAGCTTAATATATGCAGACTCTCTAGGCTTCCCAGACACATGTTACTCTGTGCATTAATGTGAGGATTTTAGTTGTTTTCTAAAGCTGATGGCCAGCTTAAGCTTTCTGTTGGTTTCCTTGAGCTTAAGCTGCTTCATTATTTTGCATAATTTTCAGTAGTAAAGCAAATGGAAGAATCAGTGAGGAGGTGACTGGCCTGAGAAGAACTAAGGGGCATATTTTAGAGTCTGCAGTCATGGTTTGAGTACAACTGTTCAATTAGCTGTACAGGCATGCATGTTGCAAGTATGTGCCTCCTACTGTGAATTTATTGCATGTGCTTGGTAAGCAACTTTCAAATACTTCTGATTGTAGTGTTTGAAAAATTGCTTTTAATTCAGAAAAGAGCCTACTTTGTGCCAAGATCTGTTTTCCTACTTTGAGGCTTTTGATGCTTGTTTGCTTTAAAAAAATGCAGACAATAAAAAGTGTTTTAAGTGTGGCTGCGAAAAATCCTTCTCTACTTCTCGGTTTATCCATTCTGCTCTGCCTCTCCTCCCCCAAGCAGAAGAGGCTCAAACCAAACTTGCTGTTGAGTTCACCTTTGGAACTGCAGGTTTTGAGCTTTTAAACTGTCCACTTTGATGACACATTAAGAAATGTACATGTGAAAGACTGAGTTGGAAATGCAGAGGGTATTCTGTTTGGTTTTTTAACAGTGATGGGTCAGTTTCACAATGCTGTAGTTTATGGACAAGAACCTCTTTTAAAGGCTGTGGAGTTCTTTAAATTTTATTTTCTTTTACTCACAGATACTGCCCTTGAAGATTTATAGACTTCTTGTTTGGGCCTGGCTAAATGGTGGCCCTCGCAATTGATTGAGCCTTGATTGGTTTTATGCTAATAACAACAGCAACAATAATAATACCTGTATCTCATAGATGAAGCATCAATATTATATATGCAGCATGTCAGTTGTGTGCACTAGTGCTTTCTGTCCCTGTTGCATGAGGTTTTACCTATCCTTGCTAGCTTTGGTGGTAAGGATGGAGGTTAGGATATGCAATGTAGCAGTTGCTGTCCTTTTCTTAGGTGCACTGGGTTTTCTCCTTTTTTCCTAAAGGGTGTGTGTGATATAACAGGGAAAGGTATTGGTTATCATTGCAGTATTGTATTTTAATAGAGTCCAGCATACTTTGTCATACCCAATTGGTATTTATTTAGAAGCCTTTTAGAGCAGATGTTGTCTTGTCTGCTGTGAGGATGAAGAGTAGATGAACACTTTAGGTCTGGATGCCAAGCTGGCAGATATCCTGGATGATGTGTAGCAGGGCTGGGAGCAAGAAATGTACTCTTGAAACAGTGCCAAGAGATGCTGCTGAGTTCAGTATTTAAGAGGAGCCAAAGTCTGGAGACCTCTTTTTGCTCAGAGACAAGGTATCCCCAGTCTGGTAGCTACCGGTCTGGTAGCCAGCAGTGTTTTGCCTCCTTAAAAGATACTATCTATAAGATACTATAGTATCCCAAAACTGTATCTGAAGAAAAGACTATGTGGACTAATTAATGCAAAAGAACTTCCAAGGTAGGATCATATTTTGGTTTTCCACTGTTTTATTTGAGAAAGCTACTCTGCCAGAGTTCCCCCTGCCCCCATTCATAACTGTCAGGGATAATCTTTTTGGGTTTGGATACTGGGAACTGACAGTTTTTTCTACAGTGAAGTAACGGTTGTAGTTGCAAATTGGGATAAGTTTCTCACACCAGAGTTAAATCTCCTCAAATAACAAAAGTCAAATGAAGTGGTCTGCTCTCCTGTTGTCTACCACCCTTGGTTATCTTCAGGCAGCTGTGAGAAGGTGATTTGAAATCTTTCTGGACAGCTTTAGTATTAAACATAGATCCCTGATGTGGAATAGTTAGCCAAAATGTATGCACACATCTATGTGTGAGGTATGCAGTATGAACAGAATCTCTCTTTCCGAAGTCTGTGTTAAGTGATTGTTTCAGGGGCTTGGATAGGAACGTTCCTGGAGTCCAGAGACATCCCAGCCTTGGAAGTTGTATGGAAAGAAGCTACTGTCCTTTTCAGTGAAAGGGCTGAAGTGTCCTGAAAGAGTTAAGCTCTACTTAGCTCACTCGTAAGGTATTTAATACCCTTATTAAACTCAACTGCTGGTTCTCTTTTTTTTCCTCTTCTTATGTTGAATAAAATTTCTTGAAGAGCTGAGCCTCTGCGTCTCAGATCAGAGGCTCACATGTTGAAGCTGGCAGTGCTAGAGGCTAGTTCCTATCTGTGTGACAGCATTTTTAATTTAACAGGACCGGCTTTGATGTTCTTGAATATTTATAGGCAGCTTCAGATCACTCTAGTATGTATTCTTTTTAACTGGAGCAGAAGTTCTTCTTCACACGACAATTTCTTTCCCTCTGTTTACTCTTCAGTCTCTTTTGGATTTGTAGCCATCAGAGTGGTTTTATGTTACAGAAATATTGCTTAAATACTTACAGGAGGAGCCACTTGATTTCCTTTCTAGCTCCTGCAGCTTGGGGGTAGTCCAGTAACTGGATCTTAGCTCTTTGTTTGAGCCTTGCTACAGACACATAGTAAAAAAGATAGATGCAGTAAAACAGAATTTGAGCAAAACCCAGTTATGGTGAATCCTTCTCCAGTATCTCTGTAAACTCAGGTGGTCTGCAGTGGGTCCTCAAGCGCCCTCAGGAATCACAGAAGTGTTTGTCATAGACCTTAAGGAAGGAGCAGGTTGTGGTTTGAAGAGGAACTGAAAACTTAGGATTTGGCTGCAGTAGGAGCTGATCAGAAATTATGGAAAAAAGTTTTAGAAGGAAACTGCCACTTGGATCGTTGAACTTGAGTGGAACTTTGACCAGACTTGGGCAGGAGTCTTAAAAAACATACCTGATGGGTGAACTATCAGTCAAGTTTTAACCCATCTCAGGCTTCTTTGCCTCAGAGACTTCCCTGCTCCACTGGCCCCCAGGCGGTGGGCTGCTCAGGGCTGGCACTGTACTTTTAGAAACAGAGGTGTGGGGGTTTTGGCACTTAAAATGCCACTGGCTTTGGTGTCTTAGGCCTCATTGTGACTTGAACCTTTACCTTGATTTTGCCACAGGAGGCAGCATGTACATCATAAGAAAGAGTTCCCTCAGCTTTTGCTGTGGGCTTCTCTTTTCCTCCTTCTTCTGCCTTGTTTCCATTCTGCTTTATCCTCTCAGCCCTGTGTTGTGGATGTCCTGTGGACTCCCCTATTACTGATGTCCTGACCCACAGAAACTGCTGTGGCCAGCTGGGACAGCAAAGCAATGGCATTTTTTCCTGGAACTTCTCTGTGTGGGTGCTGGTAGTTCAGGCAGATTCCTGTATCCTGCTCTGCTGCACTCGCTGTTTCTTGTGAAGTTCTGTACACTTTGTGTTGCAGGATGATCTCCTAACTAAACTTGGAACACCGTTATTGAAGTAGCAGATTTTTCGTGTATTATTTCGAAGGGTTTCACTTTGTAAAAAACTTTGGGTGATGATAATTTGTTTTAATGCACAGCCTACAGAGGAAAAGGTTTGTGGGTTTAGACATTTCTGCTGTAGATGCACTTCTCTGTTGGTACAGCCTTTTGTAGTTCAGCAAGTGAAATCAATATCACTGCCTAGGTAGATAAATAGCACTGGAAATCAGCCATAGGAGAAAGTGTTTGCTTGTCTATTTGACATAAGTAGTTTGCTCAAAGAGTGAGGCTTCTCTTACTCTAGAAATTCAGCAGGGAAATAGAGACCTGTAACTTACTAATGTAGCAGTGAAGACTTTCTAAAATACACCAATAAACAGAACTTTATAGTGTACCAAACTAGAGAAAGAACTTGATACTGCTTTTTGCAGAAGGGGAAAAAATCTGCCTGTGGCATCTAAACATCGCATTTTCACAGTTAATTTTAGGGGAAGACCTATTTAGAAAGTGAAGCAGCTGTGTGGTATCTTCAGGAGTTGTGTGTTCATGTACCTCCTGTTAATGCTGATTGGACATCATTGCCTGAACTCTATGGCTGCTGGAGTGCCATTTCGGTGTTTGTGTCTAGGGATGGGTGGATGTAATGGTGGCTTCATTTTTCTTTAGTTCCTTCCTCCAAACTGTTGTTAACAAAGGTAGTTTTCCTTCTCCCTACATACCCTGAAATATCCTTGTGAGACAGGAAAATTTATCAAGTGTGGAAATACTCAGTGCTTCTGTCTCTGGGAAGGATTTCTCCAACAATCACAAGTTGTGCTAGGGGAGGTTTAGATTAGATACTAAGAAAAAAATTTTCACACAGAGCATTGGAAGAGACTGCCCAGTGAAAATGGTGGCATCACTGTCTCTGGAAGTGGATGGGGCCTTCAAGGACATGGTTTAGTGATGAACATGGGGGTTTGGGTCAGCAATTGGACTTGATCTTAATAATAATTCTGTGATTCCCTCTATCATTGTGCTGTTGTCTTAGTAGGAGCTAATAGACAGTAGCATATATCTAGTTAAATGTTATTGCAGTGAGAATCTTTGCAAATCAAATTATTTTGCCATCTTTAAGTTGCACTTGGTGTCTTGGAAGTCAAATTGGTGAAGCTGGGAAAATATTTGCTTCCTATTGTGTAAGCACTAAAACTTACTGGGTGGTAAGGATATTGCTAGTGAATAACCTCATAGATAAAGATACTTGTCAGGCTAGGTAGCACTGCTTGGGAAGCCGAATTGTACATATATTTTTTTAGCGGTTGTACTATCGAAGTACTGCTGAATGTTGAAATCTTGTCATAAACATATTCCACATAAAATGGGCTATGCAGTCTTCAGAACAGAATACACAAACTGGTGCAATCTGTTCTTAAGACAGCAGAATTCTGACCTAGGTTAGGACTAGTTCAGGTAGGAATGACTGAGAAAAGTAATAGGAATCCTGAGTATCTGTCAAGGGAAAGTTGTGGGGCAGGGAACTTGACTTTTTTATAGCATTCCTGCCAGAAAAAATGCCTGGAACAACAAACAAAAGAGATGCTAAGAAGAACAAGAGAGAAGTTGAACAAGCCTTAAAAGAAAGCCATCCTAAAGCAGTTGCTGGGGTATAGCAAACTGTAAACACTGCCCAGCTGGGGAATATCCTCTAACACTTTCTCTGCCTTCAGAGGCGTGGTGGTTATGGCTACTCTACTTTAAGGAATGGTTCATGAACTGTGTGATAGAGGAATTTAATCTTTGTATCAGTATGATAATGTGGCATATCCGTGCCCAACTGCAGGGCTCAGTTTCTCAGCACAGAATAGCATTTCTTAGTCTGAAAGAGAATCTCTAAGTGAATTCACAGATTTCTGCTGTTCGTGTTTTAAGGTATTAACATTACAAACTGCCTCTGGAAGGAGGAGTTGGTTTTATTTACCTTTTCAAGCTGAGACAGCTGCTAGAAGAATACAAATTTTAAAAAAAAGTATTTAGAAATAAGGAAACTTACATTTACATTAAAAATACATTTATTTTTTTAGAGTAATTGCAGGCATTTTCAGTGCTTCTCCTTCAGCTTACTTCTTAAGGATACAGAGTACCTTTATAAGTGTGCAGTAATTTTTAAAGCAATTAAGAATGTGCTGTTCATCTGGGACTTTAGGGGTACCTGTGTTTTTTGTTTTGGTTTGGTTTTTTTACTGTCCATTTAGAAACCTGTCAGTGAATGTCCTTGCAGATGCTGAGGGATGACTCCTAACAGTGAATGAAGCAAATTACTGGAAGCATGAACAAAATGGGTTAGAACAAAACATACGCTCTGCTTTGCAACAGGTGAGCATATGCTGCCTAACTGAAATGCTAGAAAAGATTGCTTTGAAGTCATGCATGTTTTAGGAAAATACTTCTGTCTTCTGATGTTGGCCTGTTCCTGCCTCTCGTTAGCTGGTGGGGAATTGATCTCTAGTGTTAAGACTCTAGGATCATATTTCTAGTACTGAGGCAGGTACTAGATTATTCAGTGGGTGAATAAACTTCATTCATGGTGTTTAAAATTTGGCAGCTAATCCTGGCAGAGCAGCAGCTCTCCCCTGCTGTCCTACAGGTTGCTTTTCCAAACCCACGTTGTTGCTCTCTGGGGTGGATGGAGAGGAGGTGGGGAGCAGCTTTCTGAAAGGGCTCTGTTGCTGGTTAGAGCCTGAGATGTGTTGTTTCTGGGGCTGGCAGCATGGTTACAGGAGCCCTGCTGGACAAGTAGTTACTGATCTTAAATCTGGATGGGTGAACAAAGGAGAAAAAAAATTAGGTTTGACCTCTGATTTCTTTCCTGATTGCCTTTTTCTTTCCTTTGAATTCTCACTTTCTGATTCCTTCTAGTTCCTGTGTGAATTCTCACGGCACTGCCAGGGACACACACAACTGTTTCTGAACTTCAAGGTGGAAATGATCTGCAAGAAAATTAATAAAAGTTCACGATCCTAATGTTTCAACCCCACACTTCTATAATAATTAAGACAGGAAAAAACTATAATAACCTCTAACTAATTCAGAATTAATCTTTATGTAGCTGAATTTCTCGTCTCATTTATCTTTGAGGGTAGAGAAGGAAGATTTGGTTTGTTTTGAAATGTGATTGTTGTAGTCCTGCAGTTGGAGGTATTTGATAAAAGCTCTTTGCCTTTGTTATATCTAGCCACAAATGTGCAGTAAAAGAAAATTAAATTAACAAAGAGAGAATTTCTTACATGTGATGCTCCTTAAATATTACTTTTAGTATGCCTTATCTCTGGTCGTGGACCAGGTCTCCAAGGACACCGAAGGGAAATGCCAAGGTGGTGTAGAATCTTGGAATGCCCAGCCCTGCAGGGTCTGTTAAAATAATCACTAGTGCCTGAGTCATGGTTATCCTTCAGGACAATTTTATAGGTGGCACTATTTCTGTCATGTTCTGATATTTCATGATGAAATTATTTACAGATGGTTTGCAGGCCGAGAAACTAGGGTTGGTATTTTTTATCTCAAGAGACCTTACCTTTCTTGAATAAAACTAATTAGTAGTGCTTTGGAAATCAGTTCTTTACCCTTCTTAGGGTCAAAATTAGGGATTCAACAGAGAGAATTAAAGTGCAAATAAGCAGATCCAAAAGTTGGCTATTCAGACACGTCTCAAAGTTCCAGCAGGATTTTCTCTTTTTTTGCTCTAATATTGACCAAAAGATGGGTCATGCATAAATAGTTGCATCAGTGTGCTAGTCTGTTAGGTTAATATACTACTTTTGTAGTCCATATAACAGCAAATTTGCCATCAGCTTTATTTTATAATACATTTTGTGATAAGAAGTGTTTGCCAACCACCTTTCCCCAGCCTGCCTGCCCAAAGTTTCTGAAACTGTAGTGTGAGATTTTAAGCTGCTGGCTGCATTGATTGAAGATGTTTCTAGACTGAAAATGAGAAAGGCAGGGCTTCATTTTCCCTCAAATATTAGAACAATCATTTAACTTTCAAAATATGATTTAATGGCTTTTTTGGGCCTGACACATCCCCTTGCATCAATCACTTGTGCAAAAATGTTAATATAAAGTTAATACTGCTTCCAGGTAATGGTGATCTGTTATCAAATATTTTGGATTCTGTCCAGTCTGCCAGTTCAGCACTAGTAAGGACTGGGCATGACAATTGATCTTGAGCACTGTATTGGACATTCAGCCAATGTTCAAGCACTGCTGCATGACATCCAAATTCCCTGTGACACACTTTCCCTTGTAGCTGTCAATTGCAGCCCCAAAGTTCTGCAAACAGACACAGCTGTGTTTTCATGGTACAGCTCAACTGAGCTCTCTGGTTTATCTGTATGGGAAACCTGCTGTTGTGATTTGCCCAAGCTGTTTCCATAGTATTTGGAAAAAAGAATGAAATTTTGGGTCTCCTGTCTATAGTGTTTGTGCTGACTCTTCAGGCTCTGCTGGTGAGTGAGTGGTGCAGCTGTTGCAAAGATTAGCCAGTAGTAGTGAAGTAATGCAGCACCTAGAACATGGAATATTTTGAGTGGGAATTCAAAAACCTGAATAATGTAGAACTGGCTGTTATTTCTGTATATTATGGTGTGAGTTGCTTACCCACGTTCTGTAGAGACGTTCAGTGAAGGAGCTATTCAGGCAGCCATATGAATCATATATATTAGGGATGCTTTTTAGCCAGTTTCAGGTTTGCACAGAATTGTTTGACAGGTAACTTTTCAACTTGCATTCAAATAAGAAGTTCTTATAGGTGGTAACCTCTCTAATTTTTTAGCCCTCACTCTGTCTGTCCATCTTGTGTACTGAGAGAGATCTTGCAGAAAACTGTCATCAGGAAATTAACAACTTTGTCACATTAAATGCTCACAGAGAGTCATAATTTTACAGGTTCTCTTCAGTTCTGACTATTCTTAACTTTGAAACCACTGTTTTGATACCATAGAGAGGTTGGAAGAGGCAGCTCATGGGCTGCATGTTAAAGATTCCTAAGAGTTTCAGGAGAAGAACTCGAGACTGTTCCTCCATTCAGCAAAATCAAGTGAGGCAAAAGCACTTGGCTGTACTTCATTGCCTTGCACATCCAAAGTATGTGTGTTTAACACACACACACCCACCAGTTTTACCGCTTGTGTTTTCCACATGCGCACCCCTGACTTTCGTAATGGTAGTTCTGTCCTGCTCTCAGAGCTTTGGGACCACCTTGAAATAAGTGAGACTGCTGAAAAGAAGGGAGAAGAAAAGAGAAATTTTAATGCCACCAGGCAGAAGGCAGTGTGGGAATGCAGCTATTTACTGTGTCAAATTCCAAATCCTTGTTACTAAAACTGTCATAATACATTCTGAATAAATAGCATTCAGTCTGGAGAATGATAAGAAATGAAGACTCGTGGTGGTGCTGCTGTGGCAGTGCTGCAGCAGACACTGTTCATTTTATCCTTAAGAGGAAGGGACTTACCTTTATATACCTGCAGCACTCCAAATGAACCCCTTCTCCATTCTGCAGATACAGGATAACATCTGACAAAGCAAGGAGGAGTTGAATGTATCCGAGCTTTCATTCTCTGTGTTGGTAACAGAGGTGCAGTTATTTGAAGTATCAGCTAGCTGTATGAGAGAAAAAAAATATTTCAGAACTAAAATGTCCAAACTAAGAATGCAGCAATATCTTATCCTGTGTTATAATCTGGATGAAGGTTTTGGCAGCATATCTACCAGGTTTTGAGTGTTTTGAATACAGATGTGCCTTAGTAAAGAAGATGCAGCTTAAGTTTGAGTGTAGCCTTGTACAAATACAAGTCCGACAAGCTCCAATATAAAAAATAAAGTGTAGAATAAAAGCATAACTAGAAAAATGACATGGACAGCCTCACTGTAAGCAAGAGTCTTGTGTTTAATTAGTAGGCAACCTCTGTTGTTTAATACCCAAGTAAAAAGAAGCTTGTATACAGTAAATCCCAATGGGTTTTGCAGATTCTGTAATTGAAATATATGAGTACATATGCTTGAGTATATATGCTGATGTCAGACAAAATGAAGTGGTTTGTTTGAGATCAAAGTTCACCCATCTTCTGTTAATGTAAAGATGAGTACCTTTCCCTGGATCTCTGTGTTGGTTAAAGGTGGGTTACAAGTGTTTGTATACAACTGTGAACCATCTGGGCCTGAAAAAAAATTGGGACCCCGGGAAACAGGAGGGGAATGGTGGGCAGTGGTCCACTCATGTGCTCCAAGTGGTAGGGAGACAGCTGCTGAGCGTGGAAACTCAAACTTCATGAGGAACTTTGGAACAAAAGTAATTAAATTGGTCCTGTTTTTAGTTTAAGAACAGCATCATTTAGTGTCTACCTTTACAGTTGTCTCTCAGCATAAAGACAGCCAGGCTATTTTCATATTTTCTGCAAAGATTTATTTGAGGTTTCTTTTGTGAGGAAGCCTGTGCTCCAGCTTGTCACTACTGTGAGAATGAGTGGGAGGCCAAGGGAAGCATTTAGTTTACTGGAGCTTACTGGATTTGTGGGATCCTTTGGCCTGACTTCAGAAGGTATTTAGGTAGTTATAGCTGACTTGACGTATCGAAGAGAAATCATGTCTTCTAGCTGTTTAAACAAAATTGTAATGTGTTATGGAAAGTATCTGTGTGATATGATGAAAAAAATCTTTACTTTGAGGCTAGTGAGGCACTGGTACAGGTTGCCCAGAGAAGCTGTGGGTGCCCCATCCAGGTTGGAGCAACCTGGTCTAGTGGAGGGTGTCCTGACCATGGCAGGGGATTGGAATGAGATGAGCTTTAAATTCCCTTCCAAGCCAAACCATTCAGTGATTCTATGGCTCTCACAAATTCATTTTAGTTCTAAGTTTTCTGATCTCTTCCTCCCCTCCAAAACAAGAGGGAGGGGAAATGGGAGGGTGACTATTGGCATGTCACTTTTTAGTTAAGTCATGAACACAACAGACTAAATGTTTAGGCTCCTGGTAATTTTTTTTTCCTCACACAGACATCCCTTGCTGAGGGCAGAGGATATTGGGTACTTAAGAGTTAAATAATCTTGCTTTGGAAGCAGCTGAACAGTTTACACTCCTTGCTGGGCTGTACAAAAATACTTTTCCTTTGAAGTACTAGGAGGAGCGGCTGAGGGTAAAACCTGGAATGGGGTTGTAGCTAGCAGTTAGCAGTGGGCTTAGCTTGGAGCACACAGCTGCCTGCAAATGCAGTGTGAGATGGCAGAGAAGGTCAGCGTTTCTTTCAGTCTTGCCATCACTGTCTCAGTGTGAAGGCTTTCTTTCTGAAGTTCTTCAAAGCTATCTAGTTCTTATAAATTTTTGCATTAGGACAGATTGCAAGAAATGCAGATTAAAAATATCCTTTCCCACAAAAGCGTGAGAAATATAGGGGTCCAGTGTTGGAAGTTCCTCGCCGCCTTCTGATGTGATGTGGTAGTGAAGTACACACTGCTGCTGTCTGGGATGAGAAAGAGTCACCTCTGCCGAGTGGTGTAAAGCAGGTCGAACTCTTGTCTGGCAAGCGCTTTTGGAAGTTGGCTGGAACCTCAGGCCTGAAATCTCAGGCCTGGTGTTACACCTTAGCCAACCTGAGCTCGAAGTGTAGCAAGAGCTGACAGGAGAATGACAGTAGTGGCACTTGCCCCAAATGGAGGAAACCAAACCATGATGTTTGTAAGAAAAGCCACTGGGTTAATAGTGCTGTACAGTGGGAAGCTGTGTGTATCCTCTGCTGTGTGCAGAGTGCTGCAGAACTGTGCACAGCACTGCTGGATGCTGCTTCTGGAGAGCAAACCTTGCCATGGGCAAAACCTGATGCAGACTGGGTCTGATACACGTGGTGTCTCCTGCCAGGACCAGCAGTGGAACTAGACAGACTGAAGTTGCTCCCTGATTTTCTAGGGTAACACTTGGATTAATAATTTCTTGTCAATATTTGCACGATTTTTTGGGAGATGCCATTATATGAAACTGAGGAAAACAAATTTCCTTCTAGCCATGCCACTAAAGGGACAATCCAAAACAATTCACCCATTAGCTAATGAGGGGTCACATTAAAATACCTGGCTGTATCTGTTGAAGAGACGATGATAGTAGTGCTGTAGGTCAGATCTCCAAATTTCAAGTTAGAGTTATCTTTAATAAGAAGGAGAAGAAGAAGAAGCAGTATGTCCTTTCATCTTTACTCATTTAAGAATCTGACACTTGGCTGTTGGTAGCATCTGTGTTTCTTTCCTCGCTGCTCTGCCATCAGTCTTTAGCTTTCTACCTCTGACTTTTTTTTTCTTTTTTTAACCAAAAATGTGTCAAGAATTTAGTTGCTAAAATAGGCAGTGTTTTCCTCTAGGGTTTCTGCTTGTTCCTTTGCATGGCTGAAACACTAACCATCAGTTGTCATGGCCATCTATTCTTTAAGAGGAGTGAAAATGCAGCCGCTAACAGGAGGGCACAGGCAGCCTGCCCACATGTTGTTCCAGTGGCGTGTGTGCAGACTGTGTGTTTTGTGTGTCTGCTGCTCTGGGATCACAGGGCACACATGCCGGCTCAGTGTGTTCACAAAGCTGCTCTTGGACAGGAATGGGTGCTGCTGCCTTTTCCAAAACTGTGCAGGCAAAGCAGATATTATCAGGGCTGGCCCTGGGGCATAAAATAGAAAGATCAAAGGAAGTGGCAGCAGCACACAGAGGCTCTTCAAAGCCTGAGTAAGGGAGGATTGATAGAGAAAAGGAGAATGCTCTTGCTGATGTAATCACAGCCTGTGAGACAGGTTGGTTTTTTTCTTTTTTTTTCTTTTTCTTAATTTAAACAAAAGCACAAAGACAGTCCTTGTTTGTTTAGAGAGGTGAAGCATGTGCCACAGAGATAGAGCAGGGACACCTCAGTATATAGAAGGTTTTCATGAACAGCATGGAGCTCAAACATTTTGAAGTGACTGCAAAGTTGCAGTTTTTCTTATTTTACTTCTCACAACTTCTGCATGTGGTATTCTCTCACTTGTGGTGTCCATGTGGAATGAAGTAGGCAAATGGCAAAGGAAGGAATGCTTGTTTTCAGGCTGCCTTCCTTATTAAAATGGAAGCTTATTTTGTTTTCTCTTGAGAATGCTGGTTAAAAATTTCTGGGATTTGTATGAAAAGAAGTGAAGCACAGGCAAGGTAGAGTTGGAGGGGAGGTGATAAGCCAGATCCATTGTCAAGAAGCGAAGGCTTGTTCAGGCACAAGCTGTGAATGGGAAAGAAACAGTTGTTCTCCCCCTTTATCTATGTGGAAAGCGGGAAGAAGAGGTGTGACTTTTCTGGAACAGATGTGCAGGGGTGGAGGGAGTTTTCAATCCTTTTTGTTACAGACCTCACTTTTCTTTATATGCTACAGCTGCAGAAGTGTGTTTCTGAACCTTCATTTTGCTTATAAAGGTCCCACCTTTATAATTCAAAGGGAACATTGTGAAGTTGTGAGATAAGCTGGACTACCATGCTCTTTCCACCCAAATGTGTGTGTTTATGGTGTACGGTCAATGACCTGAGCTAGCGCAGTCTGATACCCAAAAGTTACATGTGGGCATGACTCAAAGCCTGAATGAGTAAGTACTACCAGAAAGGCACTGTGTATCAATTAACAGAGTTGCATTGATTTTACACATTTGGAGCTCAGGCAGGACCAGCTCTTCAGCTCAGATGGTGAGCAAATCCTGCATGCATCTCTTGGTATACACTGGAGGTCCTTGGGAGGGAGAGTCCCTCCGTAAGTCTTTGGGGAGCTGTTAACTCCAAAACTTAAAATCAACTTCACCGTTTTGCATTGTTTCACTTATTTTTTACCTAGTGGGATTATCTCAGTCCCAAAATGTATTCCAGGATGTCAGAGATCAAAGTGGTTATTTCTGCTGGCAAAATCTACAGCTTTCCTTCCCGTGTAGGACTGAGACCATTTGTAGGGCAGTTCAGATTAGTATATAAAATCGTGGCACTCTGAAGTCTGAAAATCTATCAAGAGGGAAAGGTGGCTGCCTATATTAACTTTAATGCTTTCTTCTGGGGTCAAAGCTACATTTGTAGTCTGCTGAATCAGTTTACTACTTCAATAAGGCAAGCCGTAAAGTCCCTGCTGAAAAAGGGATTCATCCTCTTTGTTGTGGAGTATGTGGGATGATACTGGCATTCTTGTGTCGCCTCAAGTGGAAATTTCTAAATTTTGCTGGTCAGCATCAGACCTTTTTCTCTTCACCCTCCTGCGCCTCTCTTCTGCCATGCTGCTTCTACAGATGTGTGATTTGATACTTGACACTAATAGAAAGTGCTTCAATACACTTAAAATACTCTGATTTTGGTTTCTACTTACCAAGCTTCAGGCACCAGGAAATTTGCACATCTTACAGAGCTGAGATGGGCTCTGACTTGTACTTGTGTTACTGCTGCAGGCACTTTCCCCTCACCATACACAGAGGCTAGAGAAAAATTCTGGGATGGGAATCCTAGCAGTTACCATGGCTTTCTGCTTTAAAATACATTCTTTTTGGAAATCCCATCCGCATATGTGAAGGACAGACTGTTCCAGTCTGTTGTAGAAGACAGCAGTTGATAAAGCAGAGGTTTCTCTGCCCATAGAACAGGATAAATTGGTGAGTTCTGCCATCAGTATGGCATCCCCATTCTTTGCTCCTAGTGAGCAACAGAATGAAAAAAATGCGGTTTCAGCTGATTTCTTGTATGCTCTTCTGAGTTTGTGCAGCCACTTCTGCCAGCAGTATCTGTGGCCTTTCGGTTCATGCAACCAAGTGAATTAACACAACTGCCATGCTAAGTTAACCGAAAAAGTTCCTGTGCTCCAGTGACTCTCTGGCAGAAACCAGTAGCAGATACTTGTGAAGGAATGTAAGATTAGAGCAAGCAGATGGTGAGAATTCTGCAGTACATGCTTCCAGACTCTGCCGGTTTGTGGCTTAGGTCTTCCCGTAAGGATAAAGTTCTAAAGGAGAGCCCTTAATGGGTTTTTCTGTCATATTTTTTTCCAGTCCATTATTTCATGTGTAGCTTTCTTGTCTAAATTTCAGAGAGCACAGGGAAGATCTGTTTTGGTTTTGGGGGTTGCTGCATACTGTGACATTGTACTTTATTTTTGAAGAGCAGTGGAGTCCTTGTTGCTGCATGTAGTGCAGGAGATGTAGAACAGCAGTTTTATTGGCATGCCTGACAGGTACCTACTTAAATTGCTCACTAACAGGATTGGAGGGAAGACAACTAAATCTCCATAATTTCTGTCGTTCTCTTACTGTTCAGTGTAAATTCTGTAGAGTGTTTTTGAGCTGGAGAGGAAAAAAAACGTTTCCAGGAAGTAATTGTTCTTTCTGTCTCTTCCTAATTCTGTGCAGCAGCTGCCTTGTCTTTAGCTGCTATTAATGGTCAGAGCTTTGTGAACAAAGGAGCGTCAGGCTGATGTAACTTCTTCCTCTGTCAGACATTCCCTCTGAAGCCATCTTTTGTCTTGATGGCCCTATTGTAACCATTCATATACTGATGAATGAACAGGAAGCTGATGATGATAGTGAGCAGATGAGTTTGATCATGAGCAGGTTTTACTCAGACTCCAGCCTGAGGGAATATATATAGGAACAGAGCTGTAGCACTGTCAACTACAATTTGTTTGTTCAGATTTTCTTTTGTTTAAGAAACTAGAAAAGGTTATTAATCCAGGAGAAAAAGTGCTAACTTTTTTTATCAAACAACAGTATTACAGGTACAAGTTCGGTAAGTTGTGTCTGCGGCCTCATCATACAAAGACAAGTTTACTTGAATGGCTGTATTTTTATTTTTGGGATTGTGAGTTCTGTTATGTTTAATTAGAGGTGATAGTCTGTCATTTGTTGTCCTGTTTGTGATGAACCAGGTTCAAACCCATCCTAAGGGTTCTGGGGGAGATCAGCACCTCAGGTAGCAGCGATTGGTGGGGAGAGAGGGAAGACTTCTTCTCCCCAGCTCTTCCTCCACCCACATGTTTTAAAACATCCCCAGTAGGCTGATGACAAAATGTGTCCCTAAAGCCTAACAAGAACAGCATTAGATGGGGCCTTTTTCTTCTGAACTGGGAGAGGATAGCAAGAAGAGCTTATCAGATGAAGGACCAGCAAGTGTGTGTCCAGACTAGTTTATGAAGTCAGCTACTGAAAGGTGATATGATCTTTCATAGAAAACTTCTGTTAATCTGGGTGACTGTATTAAATCAGCTACTATTACTAAAACAATGTATTCCCATGATGATTTGAGGTACTCTGGGGAAAAAAAAAAAAAGACAGTGCTATCTTGTGTTACTAGGTACTAGAAGTAAGCCAATATATGGTGGAGAATTCTTGAGCTAGAATGACTGTCTCAAGACTGATGGTGAATACTTTGCTGTGTGCTGCTAGCTGCCTGACAGAGGCTGCATACTGTATGACAGTCAATGAAGCATCCTAACCATGGCTTTTCCAGCACAGATATTTCTCTCGTGTGGACTTTGGTGATTGTGATATATACTAAACGTCTATAGACAGGTAACCTACTCCCAAAATGCCTCATGGAATGGACTCTTACATGTATTTTTAAAAATGAACACCAATAGTTATTTAAATAGTACAGAGAAAGTTAGCAGTTCCCCAGCAGCGGAGGGCAAAGATGTGCTTGTGAGTGTGGTTGTTCTTTTCACAGTGCCTAGCCTTTCCTGTTTATTCTTGTGATTCAGCACAGATTCCATTGACTTTGTTTTTATTTTTGTGTCTTACCACGTTTTCTGCAGACCGTTCTCTTTGTTTATATCTGGTTGAATGTGCCTTCTAAGGACCTTGGTTAAAGGGATTCTCCCAATCACAGCTGTATGTACAGCAGGCTATCAGTGCTGATCTTGGTTAATTGTAATACAAGCTGGAGGCATGCACCAGGAAGAACAAAGAAGCATCATAAAGTGCTTCTCCAAATTGTGGCTAAGATTTCTTTTCCTTCTTAAGAATAAAGTGTGTTGTGAAAACCTTACCCTAGTGTAAGTGACACTGAAAATTTCATGGGATGTTGCAATTAGTAGGAAAGGTAAGAGACAGATTATCAGAGAGCAAAGCAGAAGGCTTGGTGAGCACCGTTGGGCTCCAGGAGCTCGAATGCTGCATGCACTGCATCATAAAACTGGAAGGGGAGATCAGATAAAGGAACAGGCTGATCACAAGCTCTGGATCAGCTGAGTCATGTAACAGTGACATTCACTGAAAAAGACCTGAATTTTATCAGCCTCTTGGAAAAGAGGCTGTTGACAAGAGACTTTGAGTAAAGCCTGATGTAGAGACAGTGATTAAGGAGCAATTATTGGTTACTCCTTGCAAATTTATTATCAGAACATTCTCAGTGAAATTCACAAAACAGCTTTACAGTCAAGCAAAAGAATGACATTTTGAAAACAGTAGGTTGTGTTTCTTGCTGTAGGATGGTGTAAAAGCCATAAGTATGTGTGTCATCCCAAAGGAATTAGGTAAAAACATGGAACATAGATGCATTGCTTAAACACAGTATTCTGAGTGAAATCTCAGCTCTGGAAATCTTAATCACTGATAACCATAATTAAGAGGCTGTATCTAAAGGATAACCATTCCATATTTTTTCTGCTTTTCATATTCTTCAAATTTCTGCAGTTAGCAACTGTTGGAGATAGGATACTGTGCTGGTCGGATTTTTGGTCACACCCTGCATGGCTGTTTTTATGACTTGCCCAACATTGCATAGGAATCCTGTGGCAGAGGAAGCAATCCCGTCTGTTGGGAAGCATTCAGCTGCTTTAACCACAACACTGTATTTTCTTTTCTCATAGTATCTTACCTCATTCACTGCACTGTCTGAACTTCCTGACATGTGAGGGAAATGTCCTGCAGACAGCACTCATTCACCCCACACTGCTGTGTTTTTGGAGTACAGTTTACACCATTAATTTCCCAATCAGTGAGGCATACCTCCGTGTTGAGGTGTGCCAGCAGGACACGCAGCACTAAACCCAAGCCAATAGGCTTTACTGGGCTTATTGTCATGGGCTGTATGCCAGGGCTGGAGGAGTTGGATGAGAAAAAAGGGGGCAGGATGGGGTGGAAGAGAAGTACTGAAGGGCTAGTTTGGAAGAGAGGAGAAATGAGGCAATAGATTAGTGGCCATAGGAAGGAGGAATCATCCGGAAAGAGATGGGAAAAGGAGGAAGAACTTTTGACGTATCCTGAAATACAGCACAAGCATCTGAAATTTAAGGCTGAACTGGGCTCATGATTTTAATTATTTTAATTATGGTAAAAATTAAGCGTTAGAAACTTCTGGTACCTGGTTTTTTCCACCCATATATAGGGTGCTGTAATATGATAAGTATGTGCATTCATATGGTGTCAGAAAAAGCTGAGAAAACCTGTTTTGGTTTACTGTTCTGTAAAACAGTTCTCTTTTGTAGTTCTTTATTCAAAGTGGAATTGAATTTTGCTCTTAGGTCAGGAGTAACTTCCTTCTAATGAAAGGGGAGCGCATCAGGTCTCCAGAATTTCAGAAACTTCCATTACTGTTAGTTTGACTTTAAATAACACTAATTGAATCCTTCAGGCACCAAGTGCTAAGTTCCTGCAAGTGCCTTTGATAAATGGCGAAGAAGTGATAATTAGTTGAGTGCAGAATAGTTCTGACTCTGGTTCAAGATGTCAAATCATAGGCTGTGAGCAGCGAGTGAAACTGGCCATCAAGTCAGCTTTTGATGCTGACCAAATGTTATGAGTTGTGCACTGGACTGAGTTGTGGAGCCCGTGTTACATCTAAGCTGGCTATTTCCTGTGCAAAATAAAACAAATCAGAGCTGAAAGAGGGAGGATAAATTTCACAGTGTGTGAAATGGGAATGTTTGCAGAGACTAGTTCAGCAATATGCTACGTTAGAATTAAGCACAGCTTTTTATTTTCAAGTCATTCTCTCTACTACAGAGCATTCTTCAGTGGTGACTCAGGGTAGAGCTAATCTCACTCAAAATGGTTGCCAGTTGCCACTTGGAACAATAGGACCGAAGCCACAGGCTGCCATCAGGTGGTAGTTTTTAAGAAGGGCGTTTTTTCCCCAGTGGATTTGAGTGCTTTCTGTCTGGTAACATGAAAGATTGTGATGGGTAGTGAATTCTTGTAATAGAAAATGTTGAAACATTGCGTTACTCGTTGCTTTACCTGAAATGGAGAACCCAGTGCACCAGGGTATTCTTCTTTTATGGAAAAACCCAAATGTTAAACCTTAATGTGTTTTCAGGAACAATTCTTTGCACCTGATTTACATGCCCTAATACTGGCCTGTACTTCTTTTTAAGTACTCAGTTCCTCTCTGGGCAGGGGCATCTTTTCCCTGTGCTGTGAATGAGGAAGTTTAAGCAGAGGGAGAAAGATTTCCATCCTGCCACCTTCCTCCTTCATTCGTGTAAGGATCTGGCACTTAGGCTGCTCTGTTCCCCACAGGACATGATGCAGCAAGGTAACACAAGTCTGCCTGTGTGCTGCTGAGTGAACTCAGGCTCATGAAGCAGGAGGCTGGACCTAACAGAGGATGGCTGCTGTCTCCTTAAGAGACACCTTACTTGCACCAGTAAGATCAGAAGTGGTGTGAGTAGCTTTGAGAGAATTCTGGACCTGTGGGCTGGGGGGATGTCAGAGGAAACAGCAAAATGCATCTCAATTTTGCTGGGACAAGCTAAGGTACAGTGAAAAAGTCATCTCACCTTCCAGTAAAGGAGATCACATTCTGTTGTACATCCTGTTCTAGAGCCTCGTCTTGTGTAGTTGCAGAGACTTTGGCTTCACCTGTATTTCCATATAGGCCAGAGAGATTGTGCTGATTGGAGCTGACAAAGAAGTGCATGTTAACCTAGGTGTGATGTTTGGACTTAGCCAGAAAATGTGCAAAGCAGGGGCAGAGCATGAAGGATGCTGAGGAAGTAATTTCTTGAGAACTTAATGCTGGAGAAAGAGGAGACAGTTTGGAAGCAAGTAGAAGGCTGTACCTATTTGGAGACCTCTGCATTCCCTTTTGGCTCCTTTCCCTCTAAAAGTTACCTAGCGCCTTAATATGTTTTCACGTGGGCAGAAACCATAAGTTGAGTACAAATCCATTGAAGTATATGAGGTTATCAGATAAAAGGACGGTCAAATGCTAAGTTTTGGAGAGGAAGGTTTGGAGCACAGGGATATGAGAAGGCATGTGGCAGCTGGAGCTGGAAGTATAACTTCTGTAAATTTTACTGGTTTGTGTATTGGTTCAGGATGGCTTATAGAAGGTTGACAAGAATCTGACCAAAAGGCAAACTTTGAAAAACAATTTAAGATGAACACTACCTTCTGATAGTAAAAAAAGTCACAGGGATTTTCTTGGAACATTTTTTGGTTGTTGCAGTGTAAGCTGAAGTTAACCGTAGAGAACAGGAGAGTGCTTTGTAATTTATGATAAAATTCAGTACAAGAATATGATAGTTATCCTCAAGTCAACTCTTCATAAATTTAGAAATCTTCAATGTTAAGCTTTAGAGAAATGCGTGCAAAGGTAAGAAGTAAGGGGAGGTGTCCAAACTAGTCTAACTCTGTAGCAGCATAACAAAGAAGTAATGAAAACCCATAATACCCATAGCTGATTTCAATATTTTTCTTCCTATAATGTCTTAAGAGAGATGTGTGAAGGGATTCGGGGTAGTCAGAACTGATCTATGGCAGAGGAATAAGGAAAGACTGAACAGAGTATGCGGTGCAGGTACTTTCATTTCAAGACACAGGAATAAATAATATTCCTTAGAAATAATGCAGTGTAGGAGGAGCAACTGAGGGAGAGTGTGGAGAAGACAGGGTTCTGGAAAGTCTAATCTGGGCAGTGAGAGCAGGCAGTGCTGGAATCCCACCTCTGTTGGACCTGTGCCTCAGGGGCGTGCTGTGAGCTCTGGGAACTGAGAAATCATTACTCCACTGCTGAGCTGAGAGCACATCTGAGGCACAGTCTCAGAGATGGTGGTTTGATGGTCTCCATCACATCACTCTGAAAGACACAAAATCAGTGTTCTCTTTTAGGCTGTTTAATTTTCATAATATTCAGAAACTTTGAAGAGTATCTTGTGCAGCACAGGCTGAAGGAACTTTTCTATTGGCCAGAGATCATGAACCATCATAGAATCTTGAAAGAGTGTGTATGTAAATATTCAAAGATTAGTTCACATAACCTGAGAAACAGAGTACATCTTTAGGCTATGAACTATTATGTTTCAGCCTTGAAAAACATTTTTTTCTTGCTGACTAAAGCTGACTGTATCACTGATGTCTTTTCATCCCTGATGGTACTTCCAGATTTACTTGCAGTCAAGGTAGCGATCAAGAATTTTCTAAACATTAAAACCTTTTTTGCTGATGGCTTTTTTGTATTGCAGCCCAGGGAATTTGTTCAAACCATGTAACTTCGGTGCCATTTGAATTAGCACTCAAGCTGCCACTGTGCTGACAGCAACTGAAACTTCATGCTCCAAAACACACGCTCAAGAAGTGTGTCTGTTCATCCTTAGCAGATGCCAGCTGCTTCCCTTCTTTGTGTGTTTTGGGGAAGATACTGGGCATGAGGTGGGAGGTAAATATAATGAAATTATTTCTATCCTACCATGACTTGATAATTCAACAACTGAATTTTTATGTTCTGTAGGCTAATTAAGTCACTTAATAGAATCAGTACTTTGTTGTTATCAGGGAAGGATGATGTAAGTAGAGCAGCTCCTAGCTTCTGAGAACTACAAAGTTAAAATTTTAATTTTTAATTATTTCTTGATTTTTGTTTTTGTTTTTGTTGTGTTTTTTTTTCATGGTAGAGCAATTTTGGTTCCTCTTTGCATTCAGATTTTACTCAATCTGTTGGATTTCACTGCTTGCATTTGCAGCTTCTATTTCTGTATTTGAGGACTAGGGACATAATTTTTATGTTTGGTCATCATGTGCATTATTAATAAAAGTGCCTCAAAAAGTTATGAGAATTATAAGAAGCAGAGTCTGGGATTGTTCTCATGTTGGCTTCTAATTTTTATGCAAATGTTGCAGGTAGCCAGGAGTCTGTGTTATTTATTATTCCACAGTTTCTCCAAGAAAAATAACACATGTTTTGTTGGGTCGTGTGTGCAGGCAGGGTTTTTTGTGTGACTGTCTCCCAGGCTCCAACTGTGAAGATGTATTTATGTTTTCTGTGAGAACGAAACTACAGCTGGCTGTGCATTATCTGCTGTACCTTTTCCATCCCTCTTCTAGGCGTAGTCACTGAGATGAAATTTTAATTTTGAACTGAGCAGAAAGTTGATCCTTGCTGCTGCCTTCTGCCTGCTGCAGCATATTCTACAGGATATATCTTGATGAGTTTAAACAGTAGTTCAAGTATCTCAAGTGCAAAAATGGGTAGAGAGAAGGATTAAAATATCCTAACCCTTCTCTTTTGTGCTTCTCCTGAAGCAAAGTGCAAAGCTGCCCACTTGATATTGCCAGCTCCAGCTTTATCCTCCATCTCTGAATTTCACTGCAGCACCAGGGGAAGCTGCACCTCTGTGGCTCTCCCACAGCTGCTGGACTTTGATGAGGACATGCCTTCGCTCTTTCCACTGGCCTCCCTTGGCAACCAGCCCTTTGAAGATGACCTCTTGCTGTTTGCCTGTTGTCTCTCTTGTGTTGGATTATAGATGAGAGGTTGGAGTGAGGGGAAGGGGGATGGAATGGAGTGTTGTGCATTTTAAGCCTCATTTCTTTCTGCATTCTCACCTTTTTTTTTTTTTTCCTCTGTGGCTTTTACCTCTCTATATAGATAAAATGTTGTCATGCACATGGAAAATGGTTTCTGGCAGAAATACAGAGTTCCTGCTTGGCATGTGTATATAGGACAAAGGAAGTTTGATTAGTATTGTGGTAAGGACTTTGCATTCTTCTGTAACAATCTGCTCACATTAGTTCCCTTCCCCCGTCCCTCTTTTTAAGTACAATATTGTTCTTAGTTATAGTGCAGCCTTTCTCTATGTGCATGTTCTCTGTTCCTCTTCCTACCCTCTCACCCCAGTGAATGCTTCCTCTTGGAGACAGGACAATATAATCACCTTGTTAATGAAGGCTGTGGTGTGAAATGGAAAGGGATGCACTAGAGCTCTGTGGCTGGGTCACATTTTGCATGGACACTGACTACTTTTGGAAATCCAAACAATGGGACTTTTGCTAAATACTGAGAATATCCTTCATGAGAGTCTTATAGGGACAGTAGCTGTAGGGTAAGAAGTACAGTATTACAGGGGATCAAAGAAAGCGTAGGAATACACATCCAATTTTCACTATGGTGAGAGGTGAACAGGTGAGGTCATCTAGGACAGAGCATTGTAAGTAACAGTGTTTACACACTTTTACAAATTTTACCATGTCTTTTCTCCGATTTTTTCAGTGGTGAAATTAATCTTCATCAAAGTGTGGCATGTAGAGCAAAATGGTAGTTGAAATTGCTGTTGAATATTGATGAATAAGGGCAGGAGTAATGTATGTTTGAGGGTATTTTCCAGCAAACATGAGGAAAATAATCTGGATGTACCTGTGTGTGCAGCTGGAATGCCTCAGTGCAGCATACCACTCAAAATTAGAAGAATAGGGTGTGGGGGGTATCTGTGATCTCTGGATGTAATTAGCTTCTGCCTATCTGTAATACTGCTGTTTAATTGGTATTTAATTGGTATTTAATTAGTAATATCTTCTCTTTGTAACCCAAAGGATGCCTCAGAAATAATTTGTGTTATTTTTAACTCCTCTTTCTCTCCTTCTCTACCCTTCTCTGTTTGTCTAGCAAAGTTCCCCACAAATCTGAATGCAAGCAAACCAGCTCTTCTTGTTAGTAGCTTATTGCAAAATACACAGAATAATATCTCCTCTTGTCACAGGTCCTGGAGGACTCTGCAGAAGCAAGTCAGCTCTTACTACATCCAGGACTGCCTGGAAAGCCAGGATCTAGACCAGTTCAGGTGTCAGAAAAATGAACTGTAGTGAGTTTGGATGTCTCAGAGCAGTGTGTACATGCAAAGGACAGTCACTACTCGTCTGGAGTCTTACAGTACTGTGAAATTTTGGGTCAGCATCAGATCTGTCAATCTGTTTGTTAAACTTCCTGCTAAAATACAACCTGCAAATGAGTAATTCTGAGACTTTTCAGAGCTGTGTGCTTTTGTAAAATAAAATACTACCTTCTCTGGTACACGCACATGTGTGTGTTGTCTTGTGATTCCCTCCTAACAGTCTTGGAATTTTCATCACAGCCAAATTTTCTAAGTGTGCATTGTGTATGCTTCTGGCAAGGGAATGCAAATGGAAATTTCTTTTAGGGTTCCTTATATGAACAGCTTCAATCAACTGGGTTTGGTAGTTTGTTTGGGGTTTAGTGTTGTTTGGTTCGGTTTTGTTGTTGTTTGTTTGGGTTTTGGTGTTGTTGAAGAGTTGTGTTCATTCTTTCTGGGCCCCAAACACTCCCTAAGGTTGAACAAATAGAACCCATTATGTTGTACAGTCTTTGTCAGGGTGTCTTCATACTTCCTACTCCATTTTCTGCTACAAAACTTAGTTGCAAAATATTGGTAACTCCGTATCAGGCATTAAGCCAAGGCGATTATATGGCAGTGACCTGATACATTCACCTGATACATAGCACTGCTTGTACTATGCAATATTTGCTTGTACAAATGCAGTTTTTCATGAGATACAAGACAATCCTTATTTTCCCAGTCAGTTATGATTATGTCTAAAGTTTTGGTAATTAGTGCATTCTAGAGGTCCATCTTGCTCCTTACAGAGCCAGAACTCTTTTGTTTTATTGTGTAGCAACTGGCCTTCTTCTGCTAAAAGAAATTTATGAAGGTATCATTTTACTCCAGATTTTCTCTCTAGTTTCTCCCATTCTTAGTGACATTATGCCTGCATCTTTTGCCAGCATCTTTCCACCAGTTTAAAGAGGGGGGAAAAAGCCCCACAGTTGTAAACATGACTTTGTTCTCCTTTGTACTGTGGTAGGAAAATGCGGTGTAATCAAAGCACTTCAATTCCTGAGAGAAGACATCTTCCTTCAAGCTGTCTGCAGTATATACATCTTTTCATGGGAGTTTTGCTTTCTGAGATGCTTTAAAGGAAGGAGACACCAGTTTTCTGTTTGAATGGACCAGGAGCTTCCTTTGCAAAGTGTTTGGAATAATTAGTGTCCAGCTGCTTTGTTGCAATAGATTGCTTGGCTGCATAGCTTGGGCAGTACAGTTGCTGCTTGTGCAGCAAATCCGGTGCAAATGTGCTGAGTTTGGGTTTGTATGTGTCTGTTACTGTGCCCATGCTGTGGGTGTCTGTAGTGTCTCTGAGCTGGGACAGTCCTAGCAGGAGGATGCCTGGGAATACGCTGCTGCTGCCAGCTATGTCTTTTCAGCTGGCAGTTCTCCTCCTCTCCTGAGGGATTTGAAGCTGGACCCATGGCACAGGTGAATTGAGTTTGCTGATGAACTAGATCAGTGCAAAGATCTGGTTCCCTAGTTAACAAAACCTCCTCTGGCTGCTCTTCAAAACTTACTGTTGCTTTTCACAGGATCTGGTGGCCTTTGTGTAGTATTGGCCAGTCTGCATTGTAGAATTTGCCTGGCCTCTTCTGCATGGTGGATGTGTTCAACTGAGTATCTCTGGTTTTACATTTAATTGCAGCATAGACTGGCTTTCTCATCATCCCTTTTGGCGTACTTCCTGGAGTAAGTGGACTGTGAGAGGATTTCAGGAATGCCTGATGCTCTTGCTGTAGAGAAAGTTTAGTGGAAGCCACTTGTGGGTTCAATGCTAACCGCTGGGTTGGACAGCGTGGTCACAACTGATAGCCAAGAAAAGCTCACTGCTGAAATGCTCAGGTCCTATAATGTTACGTTTTGTGGCAGTTTGGTTTTTTGCAGGATGTACTTCCTTAAAACAGAAAAAATATGCCTGAAAGGGAAAAAAACCCATATTTTAATGGAGTTTTCTACTTATGCTGAGGAGTAAATGTTCTTCTCTTCATGGCAAAGCTGCAGAGTGATGGGGAAATGCTTCTGGCTTTCACCTTTCCTAAAAAGGCTGCTATGTTCCAGCTGCAGCCAGCATAAAAACCCTCATGCTTTATCATGAGGCTGCAGAAACAATAGGAATGCCTAACTTTTTTTAAAAAAAACCCTGTTCTTTAGTTCTTAAAAAATCCCTCCCCCCATTTGTACAATTATGGATTGCTCCTCTGTAATGGCACATTCTGCTGATGCCTTTTTCAAACAGCGTGACACAGTGGAGTTAAGGCCTGATTCTTTTCTTTCTGGTGAGGTTTTAGTAATGCTGGGTTGGAATATTGCACTCAAGAACCTTGAATCACTTTTTGGTAACAGGTTGCTGTGCCAATGCAGAAGAGTAAATGGAGATGGAAAAGTTAGTTCTTCATTCTGCTGTATTTGTAGGTAGTAGGAACAAATAGTCTTGTGGTGACACTTTCTGTTGAAGATCAAAATCGCAGTGGTGGTGACAATTAGTGGTAAATCTTGATCAAGTAGGATGACTCGTCTGTCTTGGAGAATGAGTACAAAGTAATTTTTTTAATTCTTAAAAAGTAGTTTCTCTTTTCATAGGTAAGGAACTTAAATTTCAGAGGAAATGCAAAAAATGAGTGTTAACATGTAGCTTGGCTGGTTTTCAGCCTTCTTGGTCTCATATTGGTTATTTTAATAATCATTTAAGCTTTCTGTGTACCTGCTCACTGGTGGAGCATGGGAAACTGAAAAGTCTTTGATGAAGAGTAAACACTTCTTAGCAACAACTAAAACATCAATGTGTTATCAATATTATTCTCACACTAAATATGAAGCCCAGCATGGTACCAGCTACTGAGAAGAAAATTAAAACAGGACACTAATCCATATCTTGGCAGTTTGTCAGCAAGGATGTTGAAGGAGAGCTCAAATGCTTCACTGAAGTCAAGATAGATGACATCCTCAACCATGGAGCAAGTTGCTTTGTCAGAAAAGATACTGAGATTGGTCAAGCATGATTTATACTTAGTAAATCCAAATTGGCATTTTCAGCTGCCATCTTGTTTTTTATGTACCTGGAAATAGCTGTCATAAGGATCTGTTCCATAATTTCCTCAGATACTGAAGAGAGGCTGATTGCACTGGGGTTTCCCAGATCTGTCGTCTCGGATTTTGCGGACAAGTGTGGCACTCTTTTCCTGGCATCAGGGGCCTTCCCCCAGTCTCGATGACCTGTGAAAAATAATAGAGCCTGACGTTGCAATTACAGCAGCCAGCTCTAATAAGACACCTGGAGGCATCCTCTCAGCTTCCTCGGGCACCTATATGTCTGGTTTGCATGGATGGTTCCTAACTCGACCCTCCTTACAGCTTTGGTTGCTTACTTTGTTACTGCTCTGTGCCAACCCCATTCAACAGCAGACATTTATTGTTTGCAATTTTTCTTGCTGTTAATATACTTCTTAGTCTTAACATCTGTTGCCAGTTTGAGCTCCTAATGCTTTACTAATTCTCTGCATCTCCAAGGAGTATTTCTGTATTTGTCTTCATGAGTGTGCCCCTTTTTCCATATCTCTGTTCCAGCCGACTTCTGGCGAGTCTAGCACCAAAATACTGGAGTGTCTGTGAATGAGACATTCTGCATCCTCTAGTACATTTTGGTGAATGAAGTTGTTATTTGTTAAAAATCTGTTTGGTGACTTACTGCATTTTGAAAAAAGCATGTATGCTCCATCTACTTCTTGTGTTTAGTAAGGCTGGTTTGACAGGGGGGATACTTACTACAGAACTCCCAGCAGAAGCATACTAATGTTTTTTCTGCTCCCTGTAAAACACTGATGTTGTTTGGTTGCCTTATTTCATTTGAGCCTTCATACCCTTCAGACTTTGGATCCTTCCTTTACAAGAAGCTTCCCTGGGAGATGGGATTGGAGGAAGGAAACAAGACTTTGAGCTTGGAAGTGGTAAAAGGACACCGAGGGGCTGGGTAACGAAAAGTATATGAAGTCTGAACTGAGTTATCAGGCTCTGCTTCCATACACCTGGGGTAAGGCAGGAAAGGAACTCTTCCTTTCAGTTACCAGAGGCTACACCTGGTTTAGGAGAAAGCTTTCCCTGATGACGGAGTTGCCATTCAGGTTGACTCACTTTTTATGCTTTCTTTTGAGCACTACAGAACCTCGTAAATTTTATTTCAAAAGCCTGCCTGGGGAAGGAATGTGAATTCATGCGGACAGAGATGAATCCATGCCAAGTGCATTCCAGGTGGGAAAGCTATATGGAGTGTCTGTTGTTTCAGGCCGTACAGCAATAAAGCGTTCAAGTCTTCACAAAAAGACTGAATAGTTCTGCTCCTTTTTAGAGGCTTGTGCACTGTAGTGTTTGGAATTTGCTTTTTACTGTCACTGTTGGAAACTACTGATAATTTTCCGCCTCACAGAAAATAATTAGTTTTATTGTTGCCATTGTAGTTTGTCCATCATCTCTTTTGTTTAGTGTGTTTAAAGTGAAACATGTCTGTGATCCAGAAACACCCTGGATCCTCCCTGGGCCTGATAGATATTTTCATTTAGGCTTACTTTTTGTGTCCTGTGATTCTGTGATTAATTCGCTTGTATTGTGACAAGAAACCATGAGAAGATGACAGACACTTGTACTGGATGAGTCCTGCCATAAGCACCATCAGCCCCAGTGGATGGTGTTTCACTACATCTGGGCAGCTAATCAGTAGAAGTAACACCAGTGCTTCAGGCTCGAATTCTTAAATTCACATGCTCGTGTTGCACTTTTAGTTGATATCCCTAGTTTGGAAAATTACAGTATATTTTATCTGTCATGATCTACAGGGATCACTACAATGTAAGCTTGTGGTATCCAAGCAGAATCTACCAACTACTTGTGGCTTGGAGTGGTGGAGTGCTTTTCTGGACAGAAAGTTTTTTGTCAATGAAGCCCATGTCTTACTGGCCTTGGTGCTGATTCTGGGGTTTTTTGTGTCTTCAATACATGTTTTTTAGAACTGTGTTACTGGGTTGACACTTCTGATCCGCACCTTGAACATAACAGTTTTTTATTTGAGAACGCAGACAAAAACCTGCCATGCCTGCCTTCTTATCCTCTCTTTTGTGGTCTTCTCTGGGACATGGGTAGGTCCCCAGAGCCCTTCTATGTTACTTCGTGGTCTTAGGTGGTCTAGAATTTGTATTAACTTTCCCACTACAGAAGTATATTTCACTCTTCTCTGCTCCTGTCATAGATCTGTGAGCCTTTTTTGAATCTCTTAGTGCTTGATACTTGCTTCTTGATACATATACCTCAGATGATACCAGCCAGTATTGTCATCTGTATTTTGTTCAAGGCAGCTGTAAACACATGGCACTCTTTGAATACTTCCGAATGCGTGCAGGTTATCAGTCTTACTTCTTGGCTGATTTGGTAAAGTGAGATGAGAGTATTTTCTTCCAAGATTTTCCTCTAGTTTTTGGACAACATACGTGTCTGCTGGAAGGGAGAATGTCCTGTATGCTGTCTGTTCTTACCTTCTTAATTCTGACTGGAAGGTAGAAGCTCTGCAAAGCTGCACTATAGGAGTGACCATCCTTTATGATAAATCTTGGAAGCTGCTTATCAATTTTTTCATACAGTAGGGCACAGAGTCCTGCAGGTCTGTCTTGGAGAACCATAGAGACAGGGAATGTGGTTAGTGGTTTGTCAGAAGGAGATGAGTGCCTGTTTAGGTGTCTCATTGTTCCGTTGGGGTTTAAGATATGTATTATTTTGACTCTTAATTTCAGCCTTGGCAGCTTCTGCTGGTTTATGGTCTGCTGGAGGCAGGAAACAAATGATGTGGAAGCTTCCATTTAAGCAAAACTTTGCTCCTGGTGTGTGATATGGACCTGGAATGAGACTTACAGGACCCATAGTCTGGTTGGTACCTTACTGTGTCCCTGATTGCTCCATGCATAGAATCACATAATCATAGCATGGTTTGGGTTGGAAGAGACCTTAAAGATCATCCAGTTCCACCCCCTGCCACGTGCAAGGACATTCCACTAGCCCAGGTTGCTCCAAGCCCCATCCAGCCTGGCCTTGGACACTTCCAGGGATGGGGCAGCCACAGCTTCTCTGGGCAACCTGTGCCAGGGCCTCACCACCCCCTCAGGAAGAATTCCTAATCTAAGCCCCTCCTTCGTTCTGCTGGTCACACTTCTTTTGGTGCAGCCCAGGATGTGACAGGCTTTCTGGGCTGGGAGCTCCTGTTGCTGGGTCATGTCCAGTTTTTAATCTGCTAGTACCCCCAAGTTTTCTTCCACAGAGCTGCTCTCAATCTGATCATCACTCAGGCTTTGTAAAAGGAAGAGAAGAAGCTCTTTCAGCTTTAGGTTTATACTGATTTCCAGGGACATAACTGCAGAATGTGCTTGATGACTCTGCTCCAGAGGGTCATTCTTGCTTGGAAGCTGTTACGGAATAACAGTATTCTGGAGGAAAGTGGCAGTGGAAAGAATTTTCTGTTCCTTTTGGCCTTCTTCCTTCTTTAGTCCTTTTTCCTCTGGACTGAAGTGGGTAGAGCTGTTATTTATTGTATGGTTGGGAAAAAAAGACCAAAGCTTTTCTATACACGAGACAGTGTGTAGAAAGATCCTGAGCTGTTTGTATGGCATTTTGTAAAACTATAATGCCTTATCCTGGCAGACATAAAAAAAGGGCAAAAGGGTGAAAGTTTTCTTTTAATCATCAGGACGTTTTAGGTGATAGAGTTACAGAGCAAAGTATTCTTCATCTGTTGGTTTAATGTTTGTCTGTCCTGTAACATTAACCCACATAAAATCGGTGCCGCTCTTTATAAAGTTATTTTAGACCTTCAGCAATGTATACAGATTTTGTAACCTTGGATAAAAGCACCTGAATTGTGGTTTCAGCTTTACCCTTTTAGGCATGTGCAAAGTGCCCCAGCATATTTCAAGGATTTTGAACTAGAAACTTCTTAGATATGGGTTATGGTTTCAAAGCTAAATTGATACAGCCTATGTCAAGGGAATTACATCAAGGGAACGGTTCTCTGTTTCTTTAGATACTTAATATCGATTGAAGCTTTGTGTTTGCTTAAAGGATCCCATGGACTCTTTGTGGGGTTAATTATGTTGGTATATATGCCCTGGCAGTTTTGGAGAGAGCACTCTGCCTGACTCCATCCTCTGTTTTTATGTCTGTGCTGAAGAGTTTGTCCATCAGGTACTGAGTTTATGGAGTGGTTCATCTTCCAGTGATAGATAGTACCTGCCCCAAGCTTTTAGCACTAAGTTAAATTGCTCATCCATGTGAGACTCTAGACAGCTCAGCAGTGTGTGATAGTAACTCATTTAGGAAAAAAGAAAAGGAGACAGGCTGAATTAAGAGTCGGGCAGATGATTCTACTCTGTCTACCTAGTACAGTGTGGCTTGTTTTTTTTTTCTTAGAATAGATTGGTGATGAATCTTGAAAAATAATGAGTGGTAGGAAAATCCCTGCATTGTGTCAGTTCACTGTCATGTTTCCCATATTTTACAGTAATCACTCAAGTTATTCGGAAAGTTAGGGCCCCACAAGATAATATAAATAGCACTTCATGTATTGTATCACTTGCAAAATGGAAGTCAGGGTACAAGACATGGGAGAAAAGGAGAAAAGGACAAAACGACAAGCTGGTGATGCAGAAGTGATGGTAGGATTAGGGGCCATTACATGGTGCTCCTTTGCATGGATTAGTGAGGGGTGTATATATATGTAAATTATTGAGCAGTATAATCTCCTCCTATTATAATCAGCTACCAGAAAGCAAAGTTGTTATAGTGTTGATATCAGTTTGTGGTTTTCTTCAGCTAGTTTGATAAAGTTGAGATTTAAGGAAAGGCACGAAACTGGGTGAAGTATAGACTTGTTTTTCAAAGACCTCTGCATATGTGTTAAAGCCTGGGAAACAGGCCAGAGTCTGTGAAAAATCTAAGGGAAAAAGAGAACAAGGAGAAGACAGTATACAGTGTAAGAAATTAGATGTATGACTCTCCAGTTTATACAAAAAGATATTATCCTAGTGAAGGACAGCAAATTTGGAAAAGACAAAGAAGGTTAAAAAAATCGATGTGTAGGAAGCTCCTTGCCACAATAAAATTAGAGTAACTACTCTAGAGTAACTACACTAAGTGTTGGAAGGAGGAGGAACTGATTAAATATCTGAAATTAAAGACATATTGTTGTCTAGTGTAAGAAACACAAATGTCTAAAAGCAGACTGAAGTTTCTCACTTCGTGATGGCCTTCCCCCCTGCATCATTTGGGTTCAGAAAACAATAGAGAGTGCTTCACAATGGTTAGGAAGTTTCTTGTACCTTACTTTGGCTTACAGGATAGGCTTGTTTCAAAGGATGACAGCCTGTTAATACTGTGCAATTATTTTAAAAAAAAGGTGATAATGGCTCTGAAACATGGGGTCTGGATCTTAATGATGTGTAAAGCTTTTGTGAGTGACTCTGCCAAGCAGTTAGTATTATTTCTGTCGGTTTGCAAGGAAAGGTGGTTTGCAGTACCAAGGAGGGGCTTTGTAGTTAAGTATTTTATATCTGAGCAAAGGATTTAAAATCACATTTAATTGTTAGCCTTAAATGATTTTTCATAAGCAAGATGACAGCTTACATAAAATTGCAAAGATTTTGTACTCATAGCATGCTTCAGAAACATACTGAATTCTTCACACATGCAGCCTTACATTTCAGTTTTTCTGGTGTACCTTCATAAATGAAAGTCTATTTGTTTAAAGTTAAGGTATTCAAAAGCAATATATATGTATGTTTTTGAATTCTAATGATTGGCTAAAGGTTTCTTTCTGATTCTATTTCAGATGCATCCACTTGGACTGTGTAATAGCAATGATGAGGAAGACCTGTATGAATATGGCTGGGTAGGAGTGGTGAAATTGGAACAGCCAGAGTTGGAGCCTAAGCCATGCCTCACTGTCTTGGGAAAGGTAAGGGGATAGTTTGGGGCTGCATGTAACTGTTTCTTGGAAGGATTAGTTCCTTTCTGAGAAAAACCAGCAAGAAATAAACCAAGGGAAAACTCCCTTTACTCCACAAAATATTCCTGTTTTGCCCATTTTCACACTAGGTACTTCAGGGAAAGATGCTGTCATAACTCAGTTGATAGAGATGGTGATGGGGAGCTGAGTACTCCCTCTTTTGAGCTCTGTAGGAACCCAACAAAGATGAAAGCAAAAATGGCTGTTTAGCAGAAGCAGTATTGGAGCAGAAAGGGTGAACTGCAACTGTGATTGTGACTTGGTCAAAGCAGTCAAAACAAAAGCATCTTACTGGTTTTCCTTAGGTGCGATTTTCTGAGAAGACATACATTAATTTCTTCTTTTTGGGGAAAGAGAAGCTTTCAAACCTAGGAAGATTTCTTCGCTTTCATTGCAGGGTAGATACCTCTAATCAAGTGAATCTTGCTGTACTGGTCAAAGAAATAAAAATTTTCATCTTCCTGGAATTTTGCCATGGAATGGGGCCTCTGGAATGTAAATTAATTGCAAAACTTTCCCCTTTGTTTTATGGAGTGAAGTCACTAAGATGCCATTACTGCTCCCAGATATATTAAAAGAGAAAGCAGAAGGGTGTTGTTTTTTGTTCACACCTTAGAATTTTTGAGTATTGAGGTTATTACATGTTGACATTTGAAGTCTAGAGGAGTTGAAAGTGTGTGAAAGAGCGTAGGTCACAAGTTCTACCAGTAACTGAGTAGCTGGAAACTGCTACATAACAGGGGTTCATCCTAAAATCCAGCTGCCTAAATTTGGTAGGATTGTGTTGGTGACTTCAGGTTAGCCGTGTATCAGGCAGAAAATAAAATGGTAGGTTGACATTTTTTAGGTAAGACTTGTCGCTGTAAATTTATACACAAAACTTGTAAAAACTTGACCTTTCCAAGGAAGTGGGAAACCATCTGCTTGTGTAAAAGTTGCTGTAGGTTTAACTTGTGGTACATGGTGGAAAACATCTCTTTAGGAAGTGACTTCCCTTTCTATTGAATTTCAGTGTAATACAACTTTTTTTTTTTTTTTCCCAGCTGGAAATACTGTTTGTGTTGTACAGAAATTCTAGCTGTTATTCTTTGTTCTTAGAAAGATAAAATCTGAGGATGAGGTCTTGTAAGGATGGGAATTAGAGAAGATTCCGTCCTGAAAGATGCATTCTAATCTATAAGTAAACTCCAGGAGTTAGTTTTGCCTTGAAGCAAGCCATTTCAGGAAGGAGTCTGTTCAGTCCCATCTGTCAGGCTCTTGAAAATTACGTGAGGGAATAGATGTGCAAAATGGATAAAGAAAGCTGAACCATAGGTACATGGCACAAAAAAAATGTTAATAATATGTACCTGACCCCCTGCCATGTGCCCAAATCCCACCATGTCCTCTATACTCCCAATGTCCCCGAAGGCACACCAATCTCCAGAGTAAGTTCAGCTCAGTATCTGCTGAAGTTAGCTTCCTAAAGCTTGGCCTGCTGAGCAGCAGACTCTGGCTTTGCTTCAGGAGCTCTGTAGCATCAACTTTGATGCATAACGACGGTGATTTGACATAGGGTGTGTCCAGAGAGTTTGGGCATAGAGTTCCATGTGTGTCAGTTTATATGTAGCAATTTCAACAGGTGAAAGAAGACTGGCCAGGATTCTAGTCAATACTGCACTGCATTTCATTGTTCTGTATTTTCTCTATTTAGTCTTCTCTTCCTGAAATATTTCTTCCCTATTTCATGCTCTCTGCTTTAGTTTCTCCTCTCCATCTTTTGTCTGCAACCCTTCTGCTCTCTCACGATGCTCAAGTTATGTCCTGATTTAGAAGGACTTCTCAGAATTCTTGAAATACTGTTGAGTGCAGATAGCAGCAGGAGCATCAGTCTTGAGCTTCTCTCAGGTCTGTCAATTCAGTCAGCCTGGTTATCTTACCAGTGAGGACAAATTGTGTTGCAGTTTTCTGGGTCTCTGAGAAGTTCAGTTTCTGTGCAATTTGGTACAAATTGCTATGTGAAGATTCAGTGTGGCCTGTAAACTATTTTGTCTGGGTAAATATCAAACCTGCTGCATGTGTATATGTGTCTTCTTCTGGTTATTTTTAGGATTTGGCAGCTGACTTAAAATGTAAAGGGGAGAGGAATGGGAGAGGGAGAGGAAGGGAAAGGAGGGAGGGAGAGAGAGGAAAAGTAGAAGGAAAAGGAAAAAAAAAGGAAAGGAGTGGGGAAAGGAAAAGAAAGGAAAGGAAAGTGGGGGAGGGCTGGTCTTGAACAGGGAAAGGAAATGCAACTTTTTCCATTAGAAAAGGAGGAAGATAACAAGGAATGCAAACCTACTGTTTCTTCCTCATTAAGTTTGATTTAACCTGCCCCCAAGTTGGGGCATCGTAGAGGTGATACTGTTGAAAGTTTGGAATATGGTGAAGCAGAATGTAGACTACTTAAAAGCTGTTTGTAGCGGTAAATTCCGTGACATGTGAATCTGGTAAAAAGTTGTATAGTTTTACTCTTATTGTTGGTTTTAGTTGTTGAGGTCTTTTTTGATTTAGGGGTGGTGTTTTTGTTTGCTTGTTTGGATTTTTTGGGTTTTGTTTTTAGAAAAACTCTGGTCTGTGTTTTTAGAAGTTCTACTTGTTTATTCATGGGTAGCGATACAGAATTTAATGTGTCCATTTTCATATTGATTTTGTGATTTTCATATTGATTTTGTTATTGCTCATCCTTCTTAGTCATTGCTCATCGTTCTTTATATGATGTAATGGAAATGAAAGTGTTTAAAAAAATGTGTCTGCTGTTAAGAGTGCCCCTGAAAACTGGGCCTTGGTTGAGGCAAGGAGTGTGTGTGGCAGCTGTGTTTTACCATTACCTTTGATCACAATGCAGCCCTGTTTGAGGCCATGCTGCATGCAGGCAAAGCAAAGGCCTGGGTTTTACTGATCTTATGAGCTCCTGAATAGGGCTAGAAGGGGAATGACAGAGGAAGAAGAAAGCTTTTGGAAATGAAAAGGAAACCCCGTGAACCCGACCAGCATTATTGGCTGGATTTGCCTACCAGGGAGCCGCTCAGTTTCTGCCAGGCTAATTTTGCTTCAGCTTCTCTCCCCCACACCCCCCGACCCCACCTCCCCCTCTCTCCTTCTTTCAGACTTTTTTTGTTTTTGAGGCATGGCTGTAGTAACTTGGTTCTCAGGCTGGGAACCCACTGAGCTGTTGCCATGGTCACTGGGAAGCTCTTCGTGCCATGTGCTTCAAAGGGAACCTTTCCCCTCCTGGAATTCCTGCCTTCTCTCTGCATACAGCACAATGAGACTCCTTCACTGCTCCAGCAGAGTGACTGTGCTGGAGGAAGGCAAAAGCAGGGTTGCCTACAATACTGATTGCCTGCCTGCATCCTGGCAGGGCGGGGCAGTGGAAACTGGGTGTTCTTTAAGGTCCCTTCCAACCCAGACCACTCTGGGATTCTGTGATCCACTGTACTGTGATGGGAGCATTACCTGCATGTGTCCTGCATGTTCCAATATGCAGACCCCTGTTCTTCCCCCACCCCAATAATTTTTAAAGCAAATTACATCTGTCAAGACTGTGAAATACAATTCAGTAATACCATTGGTTTTTATTTCAGTACAGGATAGTGAGAAAATGCTGAAGATTTATTTAAAAGTAGCACTTCTTCCCTTTCTGCAGGATTGAAAGTCCATGAGAAAGGATTTTGTTCTTCTTTCTCTTCCAGGAACTGTTCTTCTTCTATATTAATAGGACATATGTATTTGAGGATGTGCATCTGAATATAACTTAACAAAGAGAGGATGTCCCTGCTACTACAGCTTCCTGTTTTCTTCAGATGAAAGAAATCTGTAATATGAGGAAATTCCTAGCAGTTCTTCCAATATCCATTCACTTATTTTCTCTCTGTTAAGAGCTTATTTACAAAAATTTACACAAATACTAACTAGAATAATCTCTTGTTTTGCCATGTCATCATTATTATGGTACTAGTTAGGCTGGGGCCAAAATCATCATGACTTGGAAGTGCGCTAAACAGTTGAACTGTGATTCATAACATTTTGGCTAATAATTTAGGTTAAAAATTCTTACAAGGTAGTCACACGAGAATTTATGGGCCTATGTTGGTAGCTTAGTTCCTGAATAAAGAGGGATCTGTTCTAAGACTTGAGGAACAAGAAAGCCTGTGAGGAGTCCATTTTAATATTTTTATTTCAGATTTACTAAAACTAATAAAAAAGGCAAATTAAACAAAATCCACTTGCACCTTTATATTAATAGCCTAAATTAAGCAATCAGTTATATGTTCGAATTGGAATTGCTGACAGTATAAGTATACCTCTTGTTTCTTTATAACATTAATAGTTTATATACAGTTTGGATAATTTCCTGTAGAAATGGATTCAGTTCAGTTGTAGAAGTGCATACTGAATTTAAGCAAATGCTCTTCCATGCTAAACTTGTTCAGAAATCCGGACTGAACTATGCCATAGATTAAGATCTAAAATTAATGAGAGACATTTCTAAAACCATTGGTCAATGTTTGCCAAACTTTGCTTGTTCAGATACTTTCACCTGGTAGTGACAGCTGCAGTAAGGCACCCTGTGATGAGTCTTGTGCTGCATGCAGAAGGAAATACTGTCACTTCAGGAAAACTTCTTATATCCATTGAAGTAGTTGACATTCCACTGATGGTATCTATTCCACAGTTTGGGGACCTTTTCTACTTTCTGTTTGTTAGCCTATGTTTCCTCTTTGCAAACAGCATCCAAAAAGCATTTGTAATTCTTTGAGGCGGTAGTCTCAAAAATTAATGGCAAAATTTAATCAGTCTGGATGCAAAGTAACAGCATGAGTAATTTTTAAGCTGGTTGGTTTGTTTGTTTCACTGTGTGGCTACCTGAAGTTTTGTGTTGACAGTGTAGTGTCCAGTGGAGGTAGGAACAAGTAAGAGGAGGTAGGGTCTACTTTTTGTGATGGCAGTGCTGGCATAAATGTATGTCAGACTACAGACTGAGAAAGGTTTCTCAGCAGTATAAACTTAATATCAGTTGTTTTAAACTCCCAGACATTCTGTGTTAAGAAGGAAGTTGTTATGAAGTAGAAGAAGGCTTCTTGAACGAGACTAGACTCCTTTGGCTGTGGACCAGTTCATAGATCTCTATTGCAAAGTCAAACATGCCAGGACTCTGATAAAAACAAAAACTGGGGTTTTTATCAACCTAATTGTTTTGTAATGAAAAATGAATGTGAGTTTTAATGGGGAAAAACAGCATCCTGGCTAGTGTTAAAGATTCAGACCTTCTGAATCAGTCATGTTCTTTAAGAGTCTTCTTTAACGTTGCACTAAACTTTTTTATTTCCAAGTTTTGTCGTCTTAGCACTACCTAAAATTACGGTTTACTTTGAAAAAATGTAGTATATATAATTGTAATCCCTGCCATGTTTGTGTTTGTCTTTACTGTCTTTCTTCTAAAGAATACATTGAGAAAGAGAAAATGGTAATTTTCCCGAAGCACCAAAGAACATCTTAAGTTCTGTAATATCATAATGATTGTTTCTTGTTATTCCCCACTTCATCATCATTTATAATATCCAGGACACCTAAAATGTTAACATCCATTTTAAACAACCATAAAACATCTTCAAAAATTATATCTGAAGTGATACTGTCACTTGTGCAAGTACTTTTGATGTCATTTATGTTTTGACATTAATTTTTCTTACTTCCCCAGTGCTAGCTCTGTGATCAGACCTCTGCACCATATAGGCACAATGATTTCTAGAGTTCTAACAAAATTACATAGATGAGGTCAGAAGAGGGGATCATACCTGTGTTTTTCAGGAAGAAGATGGCTTTTCCTAATGGCAGACAGAAAAAGACAAGGAACAAGCGTGTACTTTTGAAGGAAAAAAAACCACACAGAACAAAATGCTTCTGCCAAAAGCTCAGTGTATTTCTGCTTCCCATCTCCTTGCCTCTTCATCCCCCACAGACCATACCCTAACAAGCCTATTTAACAGATGAAGAAGGGGATTTGAATGGGAAAGAAAAAAGGTGGAAAGGCTGCATCCAAGAGTGTTAGAACATGTGGCCACTGCATGAAACAGCAGTGTCATCATTATAACCGAAGTCTTGAGTTTTCAAGTACCTTTCTCATGCACTCCCTCTTTAAATCCTCTCATTCCATCACTACTTTCCACTGTAATTTCTGCAGTCCCTTTGAGGAGAAAAGGGAGAGGTTGAGCACGGGAAAGAGCACTGACAAGCAAGCCAGTTGAAATGTGGAGAGAGGAAAGGTTTGTGTATGGATCATATGGTGAAAGATGCAGAAGGAAAGAAAAGAGCTGGATCAAAGCCAAAGAGTGGAGAGCTCAAAGGAATGGACAAACAAGGGCTGAACCAGGTTATGCAGTTCAGAAGAAGCAGCTCTGTCAGGTTTTCATTCATGAGTGGTGGTGAGCTCTTTCCGTTGGTAACTAGTGCCAGCAATCTGCTGCTGTATTATTTTCCTAACTTTCTTTCCATGTTCCCTGCACAGTTATGAAAAGCATCAGCTATTCATGAACAAAGGCGCTCTCTTAGGTTTCTCTCTCTGGGCACTCCTTAGATTTGCCATTGCTGGATTAATTACTTTAAATAAATGTCCACTTTTAGAGTTGAGTCCTTAGCAGTCCCCACCACCATCTTCACTCCTTTCTAACCAACTGTGGAACACAGCTGCTTCTCCCTTAAGCTAAAGAAGCAGCTGTTGCTGCACTACATGTGTTACTGGAGTTCAGCTCAGTCAGATCTCCCAGGGAAATTAATGGAAGTCAAGGCTAGACTAAGGAACAATTATTTAAGGCATGCCACATAAGAAGAAGAAGTAAATGCTTCATGTCTCTTACGTTTTTGGACCCTCATTATTCTATGTGCCTTGTAAGCCTTTTGACCATTGAGAGTTGTTTTACATGCAGAATCTACCTGTTTCTCTAACAGGAGAAATGCATAGTGGCAAACGTTGGAAAAACTGTAGAAATGGAGTTTGAAACAGAAAAGTGAGAGAGCAAGTAAGTGCTGCTGTGTTGGAGTATAGAAATGAGCACAAAAGGAGGCTGGCAAGCAGAATCAGATAAATGGACCAGAAAGTGAAGAAAATAAGGAGCAGATATGGAGGCAGGGAATGGAATTATTTAGGACTTCACAGATGAGTGACATGCCTAATTTTGGTGCACTAGGAGACAGAAGGCTTTGAAAGAAATTGGAGAACTTCGGAATGTAACCAGAGCTGCATCGGAGGGACTCCAATATTCAGAATAAAAGTTGGGCAGATTCAATCGACAGTGGTAAAAAACTGGATCCTAAGAAATTACAGACATAAAGTGGGAATGTTTTGCAATGATTTTCACAGGACTGAAAGGAAGGAAAGAAAAAATATTACACAAATTGTGCTTCATATCCTACTGCTTTGAGATAATTTGCCAGAACATGTTTTTCTGCTCTAAACATTTTATCTTTTTGATGATCAGGTGATATCCAGAGGTGCGGTTTTGGATAACATGATGATTTAACATTTGTACTGAGTTCAAGGAAATGACTCCAAATGAATCAAGTGATCGTACTGTGAACTCAAAATGAGTAGGAAGTGCTTTTTAGTCAGTGTAGGGAGTACTGACCGAGCTATTTGCAATACCAGCAGGTTAGTTTTTGAACATTAGAGCTGGACGTATGTGTAACATGAATTAGGTAATACAGATTAATTATGTATTATTAGTATTTGCATTGCTGTAGCCTTAGAATTGTTCAGTAGGGATATGAAACTTGGACAGAAACTATTAAAAGTATCAAAAGAATGTAGGTATTCTAGTGCATTAATGTCTCAATTCTTGGCCCATTGGTGTTTTGTTCAATTGGTAAACCAAGAGAATATATCATGGACATGTAATTTTTCAACATGCTCAAATAACTTGGTCCCTTGGGATAGGAAGAAAGATGGGCCTTAGCCCTGAGGATCCAAATAGTGAGCTTTTAAGTGGGTGTGCGGAGGAGGAGGCATTTGCAAAGAGCACAGAATCCATAGACTTCAGGTCCATGAACAGTGTTGAAACTCCCAGAGGGTCGCTTCAGCTGAGTGTAAGGGACTAATGAGCCAGTCTGACTGTTTATGGGCTGTGGTTAACCTCTTGCAAGTTAGGATTTCCTGTCGCCAGCAATGAGCTGTGACCGCCAGCACCACAGTGTTAATGATGAGGTAGGGGCTGATGAATGGCTGGACTCCAGACAGCAGCCTTCACTGGCAAAGAATCAAGTGGCTAGAGGGAGAAAAACATTGAAGTCTACAAGGGAAATAATGCAATCTCCAGAACCTATAATTCCCATGTTTAAAAAAAGAAAGGGATAAAGAAACTGGCGACAAATTCAAAACAAGTGAAGCTTTTATCTCTGCATTCTGAATAGAAGATTGTTCTTCAGCAAAACTGGCTGTAAAAGCCAGGCCAGTTAAAACAATATGCAGGCTGCTTGCCTCCAAGTAACCAGAAATTGTTGGCTCAGAGTAGCCTGTTCTGAGGAGCCAACCTGCTGGGAGACGTTATCCAAGCAACGGCTTGAATGTAATTCCTCCCGCTGTGGAATGGCTCTTTGGCAAATGAAGACCCTAATTAGAGATGGAAGGGTTTCTATTTTGTTTTTCTTTAATCCTTGCCCCGAGGCCTCTGCAATACAGCCATGTCTCTGCTTGCGTGGAGAGAAGTTTCCAGTTTCCCTTTGTAACAAAAATCCTCCACCTTTTTAATTTTTGTTTTCCCTTTCTTTTTATCTTTTTCCTTTTTTAATTTTTTTTTTTTTTTCAGAGTCAACAAACTAACAACAAGGGCCCACCACAGTTTGGGACCTTGATACTAAACTAATCGAAAACCAAGGATAACTGTTTGGAAGAAGGGCTATATCATCCTGTATTAGCCAGCCATGAACATGGAAAGTTGCTAGCTAAACTGGAATACTGGCCTACCATGCAGATTTTTACTGTTGAGCTTATTACCCAAGCTGATTCTAGTAGTAGAGAGGGAGGATCTCAGAGAATCAGCAGTATCCTACTGGATTCCAAGGGAATCCTAACATGCTTCATTCAGAAAGATTGAAGTCCCCTTACTAGGGGTTACATACAGTTCTTTAGTCTTGGATGCAGATGCTCATCCCTGACAAAGAGGACAGAACCTCCAGGGCAATGTACTGCAACACTTTGATATGTGTAGATGGCTTTTTATAGTGGTCTGCATTGATAGTTTCTTTAATTTACAACTCCTCCAATGCTTTCTTGTATCTCTGGTTTTTATTAACATCTCTCAGCACCACAACATGCTTGCATGTATGTTTACACAATTGTCTTAGGTCTAGCTTGTTGTTTCTGTTCATCTGCTTTCAGTACACCCTCAATGCAAAGGTTAAGAATTATCTGGGTGGGTTGTAGTGGTATTTTATAGCATGTGAAACACTATATGTTTAGTACATAATTTCTAAAATACATTCACATCATGACCATTAAATTTCAAAG
Organism: Corvus kubaryi; assembly: GCF_017639235.1. NCBI lineage: Eukaryota > Metazoa > Chordata > Aves > Passeriformes > Corvidae > Corvus > Corvus kubaryi. The sequence goes on along the minus strand of NW_024581897.1, from coordinate 52,604 downwards.
GTAACTGTAGATTGAAGTTCTGGGAAAAGCTGGAAGGGTTGTAAGATGTAGCTGCATTTCTGCTTAACCATCAATTGTTGTGAATGCAGCCACCCAGTTCTTGCTGAGTGTGCTAGGTTCTCTGTGAATATGTAATCTAGTTCAAGACCCCAGTCCCTTCCTTTGATCTCTTCCAGTGCTCACCCTTCTCTCTGTGACTGTGCCTTGTCATAGCAACAAGACTGCTGGCCTGCAAAATAGTCTGTGATAGCAGAGGTCAGGGGCTTGGGAGTGGAGTCCCATGACTCTGAAATGTATCTGAAGAGGTGTGCAACCGGCAGGCTTTGCTGTGTTCAGGATTAAATTTGTGTATTTTTCTTACTGTTTTTACTTGGTTTAGACTCAGAATTGGTAACAGTGTTTCTCCCTAACCCCAGAAAAGAGAGAATTCAGTTTTCTTGTTCCTCATTTTAACCATCTGAGAGCCTTTCAGTACTGAGTAGTATGAATCACATTGGTGTGTATATATTGTTGATGTGATTATACATTGCATGAGGTGATAGTTTTCTTAAAACTACAAGTACATAGCTTTTTAAGGTTTTGGTTTGGTTTTTTTTACAGAAAGGTATGTTCTTTTAAAATTGTGATTATGCTTTTGAATTTAAAAATGCTGCTTCACACTTTATATACTTCTTAACTAGTAAGCAACTATTGTAATGCTATGTAATGCAGAATCTATAGGGCATGTGTATAAAACATATCCCAAAGGGCCAGAGAAGTTGAGTATTTCAGTCAGGAAGGGCTTTTATGCTGGTGTGATGCATGGGGATTTGACTGTCTCGTTTTGATATTCTGCCTTTGTTTTCAGACAGAAATCTAAAAGTTCCTTTTTTGTTATCTCAGAAAAGGTTTGAAATGGCATCCTGTTTATGCTTGGCTTAATTGAGTTTCTGGAATTACTGGGGAATTGTACATTAACAGGTCTGAAGCATCAGTTGGTTAATTTGTAACTTCTGCTGTTTGCAAAGTAGATGGCCGTCCTTTTCTCCTTCCTCCTCTGCCCTGCAGAACTGGCCTATGGCCTGGCTTACTAGCTCGTGTTGGTTCAAAGGACATGGTATATTTTGTGATTGATTGAGCCTGATAGCAGTGTGGGGGGAGACAAGAAAGAGGTGGTGCCTGTATTGTTCAGATGTTGTCTGTATTCTGTGTAGCTCTGAGAGAAAGAGAGGTTTTTGCATTTTCACCGTTGTAAAGAAAAGGTTTATTTGACACAATGCTGTGGGTTTTATGTAAGGTTCTTAATGATGAGCAGGTTTGGATTTTATTTCCTAGTTCATGTGATACCTTTTCTGCCATACTGAAAATCTAATGCTGCCATCCATAGAATGGGGGTGCAGTTCATACCCACTGCTTGTTTTAATAGGGTTGTTTAAGGTATTCCTCTCTCCTGAAGAAGTTTAGGACTTTGAGAGCATCAGGGTCAGAATACCATTCAGCTGACTGAAATGGCAAACTGGCAGTGGCAACATCTCCTTGTCCCAGCCTGCAGATTCATCATGCATTTATGTAAGAATCAGTGCTCTCTTGCTCATCATTAGAACTTCCTGGGTTTGTCCATACTTAACTGAGGATTTCTCAAAACTGCAGAAAGCTAAACCCTGATAAGGTAGGCTCCTAATGCTTATTTCAGCATCAAAGTTGTCCTCTGCTAATATAAAAAAAAAAATCAAATGAAGACAAGTCTGCAGAAGTGTCATTCTTTAACCACACAACTACAGCAAACCTGTACTAGAAAAGCCAATATTCTAGAACCTGGTTCTGCGTATTCTGTATCATACCTCAGTGGTATTGTCTACATCTTTGTGGTTTCACTTGATATGGAGAAAACAGGTGCAGATCAATTGATTTGTGACCACTAAAAGATACTGGAACAGACTTTGTTACTTTTTAGTCTGCTCAAAAGAAGACCCAGACTGCTGAATTGCTATATTCATCATTTATTTTGGTGAGATATTGCAGATGGAAATTCCTTCAGCTGTATTCCCTAGCAGTCAAGATTGTTGAAATCCTTGAACTGCTTTTCCAGAGCAATAAAGCAAGATACTACCCCTTTTCAATGAAAATCTTGTTCCTTGGAGTCACAGAGTATGCAAGTTGCATGTCACTGAGTGTTGCTTATATGTTACCAGTTTGCTATGTGAGAGGCTGACATCTCTTATTTCAAAGGACCAGGAGACAGCTGATGATAGAATCAGCTATGAAAAACATTCCACTTAACACCACTTGCATAATCCCACTCTTCTGTCAGATTAATGACCACTGACTCCACAATGTAGAACTATCTGACACAGACTATTGGATCTGATGGGCTGGGAATATCCAGAAAATATGCCTCAAGTTCAATAGTTATTAGTTCATAGAGAAACTGAGGGGGAAAAAACCCTCAACTGACAGAGGAAATTCATCAGGCTGGCTCAATTCTCAGCTAAATAAGGACATACAAACGAATTTTATTGACTACTCTGTTCAACAATCTCTGCCTGATTTAGAGTAATACCATATTTTCTGCCCCAAAACCCGAGATGTACTGCAAAAAGGAATGGCAGGATGAAAAAGACTTTGTTATACCTTTTGGAGCTGTGCTGTTTCCCTTAGTTCTGACTGAAAGTGTTTTGCTTTTAGGATCCATATGACTGTCTTCTGTGTACTGTGTCCTTACTCTTGTGCTTCCCATCTTGATCACTTTGGACCAGCTAATAACTCTGACACCTGATGGAATAGTTTGCTAGAAGGAGTTTACTGGCATCTGTACTGGGTGTTCCTTAAACCATTGCCCAACCTCCTCTTCCCCATCTTTATGATTTTCTTAACCCAGGGGATAAATCAACTTGCTCATGTAGCACATACCATAATTATAATTAATATTTTTTGACTAGAGTGTACTAAGTTCCAAGAAGATAATACCTAGAGTTGGGTGAACAATTCAACAAATCCAGGAAGACAGATAGGTAGTTTTTAATGTAAAAACATTTGTGAGAACATAATTTTAGAACAGCAGGATATATCTTACACAGAACTTTTAAAGCATCTTTTTCTGCCTTTAGTCCAAGAGTATTATCTAGGATGCTAACTTTAAAAAAGTTTATTTGTAAGTAGTAATCTGGGTCTGCCAATAGCCATTTTCAACAAAAGGTACTCTCTTAAAAAGATGTGTAATGCATTACTATGTTGATGTAAATGGCAGAGCTTACAGTGCTTAATGAACTTTGATCTCCCCACCTATGGTTCAAGCCTCGGTCTTTCTCTAATCTGTAATTTATTCACTCTCTGCAATCCATTAGATTAGAGTGTCATGTCCTCAGGTGCAAATATTACTGAATATTATCAGGAAATTCTAACTCCGGCAAAGAAGTAAATGTAATGAATAAAGGCTAATGTTGTTGGTATGATTTTTCTCTTAAAGGGGAACCTTGTTGAGCAGCTTTTCTTATGATGATTTCTCTACTGTTTCACACTAACTGAAATACTGGAATGAGATCATCCTAGAAAGCAGAGGAGGAGATGCTTGCCATGTTCATATGTGGAAGCATGGAAGGTCCTTCAAGATGTCAGGGAGTAGCTGAACTTGTTACTGTTTTGATTGTTGCTGTCCTACCTTGAATGAATAAGAGGAACAGTGCACCTGTTTAATAATTATCTGGTCCCTTGGGATGAAAGTTTGCCTCATCAAGGAAGTTGTTACTTCCTTATTATATTTGTCTGGCCCACAGGAAGGGTGTGCAGAGCTCTTAAAATCTTTCTGGTGTTCTTCGAGGCAGTAACTTAAAATTCCTCAGGCCTGGAGATGTGGAGAGATATTTTCCTTGCACTTCTGTCACGTGCATTTGCTCTTATCTTACCTAGATTAAAAGGCCTAGTAAATTCTGACAGATCTTAATCTGAGACAGTATTTAATGTGCATTTTATTGGTAATGTCCGTTGCTCTGTAGTAGCATAAGCTGTAGACTCGGAACGCAGAGATGGAGTGGGAGGTTGTTGTCACTATGAACAAAGTGATCACTTGAATTACAAGTGCAATTACCTTTGTTTGTTTGTTTGTTTTCTATTACTCTTTACAAAAGAGGAAGAATACTGATACGTAGTGCTAGTCATTTGTTTTAAGCCACAGAAGACAATCACAGAAAGAAATAGGCCTGGCAAATGCATGGAATTTGAATTGTGGAAATGTCTGTTTGCCACAAGTACTGTAAATGTAGCAGTGAAGCATGTACTGTATCAGCTTCTTCCCCCCCCCCCCCCAACTTGTGTTTATTTTTGATGTAGGTTTGGTCACTTTGCTTAGAAAAATGATTTGAGGGAGTCTTTAAAAGCTGGCTAGCCCAGAAAGAAAAAATCACGTGCCTATTACAGACTGGCATTATTTTAAGTGGGACTTAACATTGCTGTGTTATTTTGAGCTGTCCTGATTACTGAGTAGTGGGCAGGGTATTTTCAAAGACGTTTTGACTTTCATTATCCTGCGGTATTTTTGGGGATGCGGAAGGAGGGCGGCAGGGGCCGGCAGGTGTTTCAAGTTGCCCTGGAGCCCCAGTCACAGGTGCGCTCCGAGCCCGCCGGCTGCCACCTCGAACTGAAGGGAAGGAGGGGAATGCCCAGCGACCAAGCGTGCTCTGCTCCGGCTCCCGCCTGCTCGCCCTTACAGTGCTCCCTTCACAGCGCCCGGCTTTAAGGCCGAGCTGGAGGCGGGGGGACGCTGCGCTCCGGTCTCTGGCCGGCGGAACCCGGCCGCTCGATCGGGCCGCCGCCAAGCCGGAGCCTCGACCCCGCTGGAGAGGGCTGGCGCCCATTTCCCCGTGCGGGCCGTGGCTCCCGGGCTGTGCCCTGGAGTGCTCGGGGCGGCGGGAGCGCCTCGGCACCCGAGCACCGACATGGCTGTTGAAGACCTGGCGCCTTGCGCAGGGAGGGCCGGGCTCCCCAGTGCCTCTGGCAGAGCTCGGGAAGTTTCGCAGGAGCGAATGCACCGCCTTTTCCTGGGGATCGGGATTTAAACCCCTGCAAGGAATAAAACCTCCGCATTTCCCCGCGACCGCCGCCCCTTCCTCTCCCCCTCCGTGGCCGGGGACAGGCGGCGCTTCCGGCGCGGGGCGGGGCGGGCGCTGCGGCCGCAGGGGGGCGCTGTGCGGGGCCGCCGGTCCCTCAGAGCCGCGCGTGGGGCGGGAGCTGCGGGGGGAGGGCGGCCGGAGCCTCGCAGGGCTCGGGCTTCGAGCTGCGCTTGGCCACAGGGAAACCGCAGTTGACAGAACGGCCAGACGGGTCACCCCCGTTTGCTGTTACCCGCTGCAGCACGATTTTTTGACTCGGTGCTTTTCATCTCTTAACACCTGGTGGTGGAAACTTGCTGCTCGTTCAGTATATTCACGCAATTAAGGAGTTTTTATCAGCACTGATCTGTAAAATCTCTTTAAAAATCTCTTCAGAGATCAAGGGGCCTTGCTTGTTGACTGATCATCCTGAAAAAACAATCTAAATAGCCTGAACAGTTCCATAAGCAGAGTGTGTCTGTAAGGGGTGCGTTCTTGGGAAACCTGGATGAGCCCTCACCTCAGGGCTACTGCAGCAGAGTGATGGGTGGTAGATTCCTTTTAACTCTTCCTCCCCAACAGTTCTTAGTCATTAACCAGGTGTGCTGACTTCAAAGGGGACAAATACCTGGTGGGCTGAGAAAAAGCTCCCATTTGGGAGTTGGTTTCCCTCATGTGCGGTCTGATGGGCCTTGTTGATTAAAAATAAAAACAAAATATGAGAATAGAGCAAAGAAAGTGACCTGTCCATATTCAAACCAACTTCTCTGCGTTGGCCAGCATTTTTCCTGGAAAATGCTGAGTAATATTTCATAATTTATTACTTTCATTGGTTTGTCTTATATTTCAATGTAAGTTCAGGTTCTGCTAGTCTCGGTGGAGGGCCAGTGCCTTCTTGTTTAGTACTGTGATGGTGATAGCTGTCATTGCTTGGAGAAATAGTTTCTTGCATTCTATGTCCATAAAGGCAATAGGATTTTGAAAAGTTACTGGGAATGTCTGCTTTGTGGAGTCGTTGAGCAACATTTGAACAGTACATACAGAGGCACAGTGGCAGAAACGGGTTAAAAACCCCTGCGTTAGCCTTGGCGATTAAAATACTGTCTTTTCTACTCAGGGGATTTTATTATATTCTAATACCTTCTCTGTGCAGTTGGTAATGCCAGGTTTGGACTGTATTTGATGAAAACCTGTGCACTTACATAGGTCAGATCTTATCAGCGTAAGAAGCGTATGCAACAGTTCTGACCTCTGATGGTCAGAAAAAGCAGTATTCTCTGAGGCACATTTTGCAAAGATTGTGATATCCTAGTTTGTGAAAATGACACTGAAAAAGTACAAAGAACCTGGTCCACCTTAATTTTCTACACTAGTGAGCTTATCTCCACCCTAAGTCATAGGGAAGATTGTTTTTAATGGCACTTCCAAGTAACATGGAGGGAAAAGAACATAATTTTTTTAAAAATTCTTGTATTTAAAATCTTTAGAAGGTCTAAATCTCATTTGAATCCCTTTAAAAGGTTTTTGAAAGAGGAGTTTGAGAAGGAAGGAGCAGAGACACTGTAGAAGCTTTAGTGAAGTTTAACTACATTCCATACTGGTTCAGGAACTCCTGTGTTTGTAATTATTCTGTCATTTGTTTTAACTACACAGAAACAGAAAATGTTAAGTTTTCTCTCTGGAGATGAGGAGAGGGAGTAATTTTTGAGTTAAGAAGTTACCTTTTGGGGTGGGACTGAGGATGCTGTCTTTCTTATTGCAGGCAAAACGAGCAGTACAGCGAGGAGCCACAGCGGTCATCTTTGATGTTTCTGAAAACCCAGATGCCATTGATCAGGTACGAAGCAATGCCAGGCAGGAAGCAATGTAGGTGTTGGGAACCTGGTAGAAAGGGAAAACTTCGGGGAGCTGGATTTTTCTTCTAGCTTTTGCTAGAATCCAGAATCCAGGCCTGGGATTAAGGTTTTGAAAGAGGATGGAGGCAAATTTTTTGTGGCCCATTATCTAATCAAGGAGGTTTTCTTTGCCCAGCTCTGTGTACAAAACACAGGATGTTTGGCCCTATCCAGCCTGTGATCAATAGTGTTGTTGAACAGCTGCTATTTTTGAGATTGTGAAATTACTTTCAAACCTGATTCTAAACAAGTTTCTTTTTAAAATTTATAACCATTTCTTTCTCATTTACAGCTGATGATTTCTGCCTATGTATTTTGTGGACAAGCAGGGTTTTTCTTCTTTTTCCGACTCTTGTTATAACTTCCATCTTTTTATTTGAAGTGGGTGAGGTAATAGCCCTATGAAAGGCTTCGACTTACTTCAGCCAATTCTGAGTTATTTCAGTGAAGAAATGTAAGCACAAAAATAGTCTGCATTTGGTTTAGTTCTGTTTGGTCTTGAAACAAAACTGCTGTTTCTGTTACAGCAGGAACAAGCAGAGCTGAAGGTTTTTAAGTGCAGCCTGTATTTCTTGGGGGAAAAGAGAGATCATCAATGTTTACATTAAAAAAGCTGGCTTTAATTCTGAAATGAGCATCTGTTGGACAGAGGAATTCAGAAGACCCTGTGCAATGGATGCTTTGAGTACTGTTGTCTGCATGGGCATCAACGTTGCAGCCTTGATCTTGAAAACGTTCACAGGGATATTTTTCCCCCTTTTCTACACAGGAAAAGTATCTTCACAAAGATGTGATCTGTCTTTTTCCGTTTTTTAACTCTGTGTTACAGCTTCTGGTTACTTTCAGCCGCTCTGCTCTGGGCTTGGGAAGCTGAGTTACTGTCTCTTGCTCTTTTCCCTCTAACAACGACAGCTTTCCTTGCTTGTTTATAAATAATAAACTGGGTGCATCTGTCGCCAAGAGCTGGGAAATGAATCTAGTGGATGTTTGAATGTTTTGGGTGTACCAATAAAATGGAAGAAGGTTAGTGGCTTAGAGCCTTAGCTGACAAAGTAGGGTCTGTTAGATGAAAGAGCAGTAGCCTGTGGAAACACTGGCAAACAGAAGAGGAATGACTGGATGTAGCTTTCATACTCTAAAAGTAACAGTTACTGGATTGGCTCTGTTCTCATGCTGCTCTGGATGCTTGTTTTCAATGGATTTTGATTCTCATCTAAAGTCTTCAGAACCCTTGAGATCAGGGGTGCTACATAATTTATCTTTAAAATAAGTACTGTTTTGGCACTCATAATGGAATTGTGGAAAACAGTGACAGCAGTGGAGGAAAAACTGACACAAGTTAATCTGGAGGATCTTCGGTTCAAATGGAAATATCCTAAGACACTAACGGGAGCTGTTTAGGAAGTTTTCTCAGGTATGCTTGTTACCAAGCACTAGAACAAATAAGGGAGATTGCTTTGAAAGGGAGGAGTGGAATACTGTGAAGGGAAATCCTTCCTGCCAGTCAGTGACCAGAAATTGGAGGCAGGCCTGACCAGAAGAATTGTCCCTGGGTAATTTGGTAGATGCCAAATGAAAGGACTTTGCCTATAGATTATGTGGGGTTTATTCCCGTTGATCTGAGTATCTTCTGCTGTAAATTAAGAATTAAACTTCTGGTTTTAGAAATGCTCTCTGAAGTCTGACTTGTTCCTTAGTTTTACTTTTGCATATTTGAAGAGGAGTAACAGCACCCAGAGCATCATGTTTAGCAAGAGTCCGACAATGTGCAAAAGTAACTGAGGAATTGGGTGGATTCTTTCTTAGACAAGAAATCATTAGAGAGAGTATGTGTCTGGGAGTGGAGGGACGGTGATTTGATTTGGCCCTAGACCAGCAAGGCGAGTAGACACATAGGATCCCTGGATACTTCAGCTAGTTTTTAGCTCATCACAAGACACCTGCCTTAAAAGTAGTTTGATCAGTGTTCTCAGAAAATCCATCGAATACTAGGAAGAATCAGTTTTAAAAAGCCTCAGTGAAATCTGTTATCATCTGGTCAGCGTAAGTAGAGTCATCATCCTTTAATCAGGAAGATAGCCCAATCAGCTGGTAATTTCTACATGGTTTAGCCAGAACTAACAGGTAGCTATCAACAATGCAGATTTATTAATCTCAGCCATAAGATACTATTATTCTATTTGCTCACATTCCTGTAATTTCATTCCTTTCCCCTGTACCATTTCCATCTGCTTGTCAGTGCATTGCTTGTTTTGTATCAACCAGCCTCTATACTAGTATTTTTCTTGTAAGTCAGAATAAGCTATATGAATTTTTTGTGTTGGTGACATTTTGTGACAGAACAACTCTCTTGTCTAGTTATTACCCTCTCTGGTATATAATTTAGCAGATTGTTGGTCTGGATTTGTTGGCCGGAGAAGTTGCACGTTCTCCACACTTGAAGGTTTTCAACATCTGACTGAATAAAGCCCTAAGCAGCCTGGTTTGATGTCATAGTTGACCCTGCCTTGACCAGGAGGTTGGGCTCACGACATGCCTTCCCACACACATTATTTTCTGAGTCTTTCTATGATTTGGCCTTTCTTACAAAACGTAGCTGGACCTGAAAGGAAGTTTCAGGGTGAATTATGTAGTCTACTCATATGCTTTAGTCTTTGAGGCCCCCCATCCTGCAGTCAAGAGGTCTAGTGGTTGCTAGAACTCAAGTAATTTTGAATGAGTTTGTCGAGTTAAACAGCAGAAATTACTAACTTAACTTGTTTAGGTACAAAGAGCCTGAAAGACAGGACTCTATGGGATTGTTCAGAAAGCTGAAGAAATTTCTATGTGAATAATGTAACTACAAAGTTGAAATTGAAAAATTGATGAAATGTAGCAAGGACAAGGTTTCTGGAATGTGCAGATTTTTATTCTTCTTCATTGTGAGGTTTAATGTTACAGTATTAATATATGCACTGGTACATAGTGCAGCTAAGTTAAAGCTGCTATTCAGAAATAGCATTTCCTTATCCTTAATCTTAGTTTTGGTCCATTAAAAAAAAAAAAAAAAGAGCATAAGTCAAAAGTTTAATTCAGGTTTAATTCTGTGGAATACTTAAAGGTCTGTGCTAGAAGAGAACAATCAGTGCTTGAAATCAATTCCACGTTCATATTCCTTTACCATTCTCTGTGTTGTTCAGAAGAAAAGTGGTTTTCCTGAAACATGCCTTTTGAGCAGATTTTTTTTTTTTTTCCCTAGCTGAACCAGGGCTCAGAGGACCCTCTGAAGAGACCAGTGGTGTATGTGAAAGGTGCTGATGCTGTCAAGCTAATGAACATAGTTAACAAGCAGAAAGTGGCACGAGCCAGGATTCAGCATCGCCCCCCACGGGTGAGACTTTCAGATCCTTTCTCTGGATATCACAGCGCTGTTGTTACTGCAGGCAGGGCTTGCTCACTGCAAGGGTGAAGATGTTTTGATGCCCCTTATGTGCATTAATACACGTGAAATTCTGTTGACTGAAATAAACGGAGTAACTGCACTGTGGACAAGCAGCTGCACCTGGTATAAGTTTAGAATCCACAGTGTGGCATCCGCTGTGTTTCAGAAGGATACTTTTGAGTATAGAAACGGCTAAAAATTCACAGAGAAGTTTTCCTTTTTCTTGATTAAGTAACTTAGTTATTGCACACTCCTGCTGGTTCCGTTTTGTAAGGTGGTCTGCCCTGTGTTAACGAATAATTCTGTGTAGTATTTTAAACATGGATTAATGATGAGATTATCCGATTAATTATGAGATTATCTGATATTTGTAATTGTAATATAAAATACTTTTCCTAGACTTTTTTTTCCCCTAACACTCTCTAACATACAGTTTACAGAAGAAGAGCAAAGCTAGAAGGTCATCCATGTCCTAGTTACTGGTTTGGTTTGGGTTTTTTTTTTAATGGAATCGTTCTGTTAAGAAATGTATTTAAGAAGTGAGCCATTTTTTAATAATTCAGATGTTGATTTTCAGTCACATGCATAAGCAACCCAATAAGCTATAAAAATTTGTGTTGGTGTGATTCACTCAGTTAAAAAACCTGGATTTATGCAGTTCAGAGACAGTAAATCTGACATCTCATGACTGGCATTCTGTGTATTCTGTTCACTTGCAGCGGCACTTGAAACCCAGGTTTTGTCTCATGGAATCACAGATAATGAACACAACAGTCTGTACTTTGACTTCTGCCATTCTGACTGTGTACATTTGGCAAAGGCCCCTGAGAAATAAAAGAGAAAGAAACAAAATTGAGTGTGATCTAAAGGAAGGAAAAATAATACTTTTGTTTTAATTTTTAAGCAACCCACTGAGTACTTCGATATGGGAATTTTCCTGGCCTTCTTTGTGGTTGTGTCTCTTGTTTGCCTCATTCTTCTCGTCAAGATCAAACTGAAACAGCGACGTAGTCAGGTAAGACCAGTAATGGGATATTCACAAAATACTGAAAGTTAGCTTCTCTTACTTTGTCCTAAAACGTGCTTTCGACTTTTGGAAATTCAGGATGCTGACTTACAGTAGCCATCTTGGTGGCTCTGTGGTTTTATCCATGCATGTAGGCCTTTGGAAGTACTTGGAAGTGTCTTTAAAGGAGATTTACATTGACCCATGATGTTCAGTCAGTTAAATCCTGAAATGAAAATGGTACAGAAGCAGTCCACTTAGCCATTGGGAAGAAAGAACATCTCTGGTTGCTCACAGGTTACCAGTAGCACTGGTATACTTCTGAATAAGTCCAGACTCTTACTGCTGTATTGTGGAGAGGATATCAGGATCGAAAATAAGTCATAAATCTTGCCAATAGGATAACATCTGTTGAAATGGGAGAGGTTTTCAAAGTAAAAAGTTTGGTTAGGAGAAATTCCAGGTGACATACTTTGAGTTTGTCCTGGAGGAAATGATACAGCTGATTTTTAACATTTCATTTTAATCTCTTTCTCAAGTATTGCTCCAGATAACATGGTGGTAACAGCATATTGGGGCATTACAATCAATCCTGACATTTAAATAAAAGTTCCTGGCCAAGCTTTGTATGTTGGCTTGAATAGTTGCTACCTATCAGTTGAGCAGTTGCAGTGTATCCCATTTGTCAGCACCTTCACCCAGTTCTAATTCAGAGTAGTTTATCATTCTCACTTCTGCATGTGGCATACATTCTTTTCATGAGGCTTCTGGTCTGAATTCTAATTAGCCTTCTCTGTTTAATGTAAGAAATTATACATCACTTGGGCCTGACATGATCTGTAAGATATGTTATGGTGGTGTTTCTCTGCTACTACACTCTAGTCCCTTACACAGCAGCATTGGTTTTTTTTTTTTCTTTTTTTTTTTTCTTTCTTCTCATGTAGAATTCCATGAACAGGCTTGCAGTGCAAGCACTGGAGAAAATGGAGACCAGGAAGTTTAAGTCCAAAAGTAAGGGACACCGAGAAAGTAACTGTGGAGCACTGGATACACTCAGTAGCAGCTCCACCTCTGACTGTGCCATCTGCTTGGAGAAGTACATTGATGGGGAGGTAAAGGATGTAAGGTTTCTTCACCATGGGCTGGGAATGTAGGTGCTTTTAGCACTGTAGTACGTGGCTGGCTGTTGGGTACGTTGTATACCTGAGGTGGTTCTGCTTGTCAGTCTGATCACACTGAGCAGCCAACTCAGCTTCAGCTGCATCCTGCAGCTCCAAATTACCCATGCTGCAAAGTGAGAGGTGAGGGATCCCATTTGCAAATCGCTACCTCCAGTGTTCTTGCATTTCTGAAGAACAAGTCACAAAGAAGTCAGCAGTTGGTTCTCTGGGTATTTTTGACAAGTCATGCACTAAGGTGATTCTCTGTTGGAGGCAAGGGATACCCGTAGTGTTTTGCTTGATGGCACCCTGTCTTAAAAATGTCAAGTACACAGCACTGCTGGGAAACCAGAGGAGGAGAAGGAAGAGATGTCAAAACTTTCAGGAGCAGTTTTTGGCTCGTCAGGGCTTGCTGTCCATGACAGTTCTACCCAGAGGAAGCAATGAAAAGGGTGAAATAGAAAATGGGCTCCTTAAAATAAATAAAGGCAGTCAATATTCACAGCTATAAGCATCCATTAGAAAGATTATGAGGACATTTTATTTTGAAATGGTTCATAAAAGAATCATAATTTTTAAGGCAATAGAAAATACCAGATGCATGTTTGAGTGCTGCAAGGTGCAAATAGAAAGTTAATGAAGTTAGTTGATGGGAAATTATTCAGAGTAGCAAGGATGAAGGTAGACAAGAACTTCGAAAGGGCTGTACAAAATGACTGGAGAGGAAATTCAGGCATGAGCTTGAGCATGAACTGATAGACATAGGGAATAGCTCCATGTATACCAGGGATGGGTTGGGAGCTGAGCATTGCTATTCAGGAAGAAGATTTTGATGCTTTAGATAGCTTTGTGAAAGCAAATGGATGCTTTGTGGCAATTAAAAAGGCAAATCAGATACTAGAAATGAGCTGGGAAAGTCTAGAGAATTGAACAGAAAATAAAATTACACCACAGTGTAAGTTTAGTCATGTTCTCACTTTGAGTACTGTGTACTTCTGACCTCGTTTCACAAAAGATATGGAATGGAAATGACGGTGCTTCAGAAAAGGATAGTCATAAAATGATCAAGTATTTTGAATGGTTTCTGGGGGGAAAAAAAAAAAGATTGAGTGGGCAAGGACTCTAGACCTAGATTTCTTGGGGACAGAGGGAATACAAAGTCAAGTGGTGTTTCTCCACCAGGAGGTAGTAGCCCTGTGGAACTTCGTGGCAAAGCAAGTTAGAAGTTGAAAACCTAAGCTCATGGGAAGACATGAGCAGTACTTGGAAGAAAGATTCTTTGCAGGTTTCTGAACTGGTAGATATCCATCAGGCTCAGGAAATCCTGTAAACAGATCACAGCTGAAAGATGAAGAATCCTGGGCAAGGGAAAAAGTATCATATACACTGTTGATTTTGCTTTTCCCTGAGTGTTTTCCATTGCAAATAATTGTAGAAAAGGTACATCATTACTCTTGATTTTTTTTTTTTTAAGTTTATTTAATATATTAAGGAAAACTTTAGTGATGGCCTTCTTCAAGTTGTTGGGTCATAGGGACATACAGGAAAAAGTGTCCTAAAGAAGTGTCCTATATCTGTGTGGAGTTCTAAGGTGCCTGCAGACTATTCTTCTAGACACAGCTGATCACTAGCTGTTGTGCTCTTGGTTATCTTGATGCCATTTTTTTCCTCCCTAGCACTTCTAGGCTAGGAATTGCTCCATTTAGTAGATGGGTTGAAAAAACTAGGAACAAGCTGTGAAAAATTCACTTGTTAGGAAGAAGTACTTTTTCATGGTCCTTCATCTGTTCCTGTAGGAACTGCGGGTCATTCCTTGCACTCACCGATTCCACAAGAAATGTGTGGATCCTTGGCTGCTGCAGCATCACACCTGCCCTCACTGCCGCCATAACATCATAGGTAAGTGCTGCAGAGTGGATGCTCTGGTGTGTTCATTTCAGACAGCTTACAAGATGAAATAAAAAGTGCGCCTTTTTGTGACTCTCCGTGGAGCTCTCAGTTCTTATTGTAACACAGCCCTAGAAATACAGTTAGCCCTAAACTCTTTTGAGAACAGCTGAGTGCCCCTGGCATAACCTTGGGGTGGGGATGATGCCCAGCTGAGGGCAGTGTTGTGCAGCCCTGAGTGCAAGGACACATGGAGAAGAGGGATGTTTTTCCTTGGGAGTTACAAAGAAGACAATGTACGGGCTTTTATTTTTCCATGATGTTGTAACTTGGAACCTGGTTTCCCTCAGTTGCCCTCTTCCTGCTTTCATTTCCTATGTGTTAAGAAAGTTTTCTGGCACTGCACATTTGTGTAAAAATGTGTAAAGTGAAAATTTGAGCAATGACTTCCAGCCTCTCTCAGCCTCTGCAAGATGTAAGCAGAAGATTTTGTATATATGAGAACAGTATCTGAAATAAATTCACTTCTTTTGCTTTTTAAGCAAATACATTTGAGTGTTTCAAGGTCTTCTAGATTCGTTTGACTTTTGTTTTGTTCTTATTTCCTTCTGTGTAAAAATTGGTGCATAATGTAATTACATGGAAAACAAAATATCCTTCTTTCTTACATAAAGTATATTCCCTTTTATTCCCTGCTAGTTCTACTTCTCCATTCTTATTTCTCTCATGCAGAACAGAAGAAGGGAAATGCAGCTCCAATCTGCCTGGAATCCATCAACCCAGCACGCAGCCGGCAGCAGAGGGTGATTCTGCCTGTCCATTACCCGGGCCGAGTGCACAGAGCAAACCAGATAACAGCGTATCCCACTCGGACAAGCATGGACCCTCACGGGAACCCCATCACGTTACTGACAGTTGAGCGACACGGTGAACAGAGCCTCTACCAAGCCCCGTCCCCAGCCTATATTCGCAGTTATCAGCCCATTCATTTGGACCATGCTCTAAACACGCATCACTGTAGCCTGGAGCACAGGGCTTACTCTCCAGCTCACAACTTCCGACGACCCAAGTTTGGCGGACGCAACTTTTCCAAAGCAGCGTGCTTTTCCCGATACGAGACCATGTATCAGCACTACTACTTCCAAGGCCTTAGTTACCCTGAGCAAGATGGACAGCTTCCAGCTGGCATTTCCTCAAAGGGTCCTTCCCGTGCCTTTCAGCCTGGTAGCAGCATGCTTTTCCCTCCTGTGGTACATGTAATGCCCTCGTCCCGCTTGGAGAGTGGCAGTACCTCCAGCTTTAGCTGCTATCATGGTCATCGTTCAGTGTGCAGTGGATATTTGGCTGACTGCCCTGGGAGTGACAGCAGCAGCAGCAGTTCTGGTCAGTGCCACTGCTCCTCCAGTGATTCCATGGTTGACTGCACAGAGGTCAGTAACCAGGGGGTTTACGGGAGCTGCTCCACCTTCCGCAGCTCTTTGAGCAGTGACTATGACCCATATGTGTACCGCAGTAGGAGCCCTTGCCGAGTGGGTGAGGTTGGTGGTGCAAACAGGGGTGCAATTGTTCTCTTGGAGGGCCCCCACCAGGACGAGCTTCCAGCTCACAGTCACAGTATGGTGGGTGCTGACTGCCGGCCTATGCCAGCTTCTTCCTCAGGGGACCAACTGTCTAACTGCAGCATGGATATGAACTATAGCAGTAATTCCTCACTAGAGCACAGGGATCCAAATGGCACTACCTCAGAGGGAGGACCTGAGGCCACTCCTGGTGCTGCCTTGGATGTTAAAAGGAACTGGAAGAATCCAGAGCTAGCAGGGTCGATTTCGGAGCAAGCGTGTGCATGCTGCTTTGAATTCCAGCACTCTGCCCTGGAGCCAAGCAATGGGACAGCTGACTGTAGTGCACTCTTCCTTAGCTCTCCACTGTGGGGGACATGTGGCCAAGGAATTGAACCACAGTCAGGGAGCACCCCAGGCTTGTACAGTATTAACTCAGACCACTTACATAGGACAGATGGGGTAAAATATGAGGGGTTGCCCTGCTGCTTCTATGAAGAGAAGCAGGTAGCCTGTAGTAGCAACAGTGGCAGTGGAGGTGGTGGCTGCTATACAGAAGACTATGCAGTGAATGTGCAGTACACGCTTCCTGATGAAACCTTGCCAAACTGTTGTAAGGGTGTATGTGATCTGGGTCAACGCATTCCCATAATTCCTGAAGACAGAGACTGTGAGCTGATTCTACCGACAGAGCACCAAGGGACCCACATAGGAGGCTGTAGCTCCTGGGATGGAACACCTGAGCTAGACACTTACCTGCACTGTCAAGGTATTGGAGAGGTACAGGTCGAGAGGGAGGTGTGCTATGAGGCAACATCATTCCTACGGCAGAACTACTCTCAGGAGGAGGAAACTGGAATGCCCTTTCCCAGTCCCACTCTGAAGTCCCAGAAGCTTATGATGACCACAAAGGCCACAGGTAATATATGTGCTTTTTTTGATTACTTGCTACCTTTCTGTCTCAGTGTAGGAAATGCTGCCGGCTGTCTAGGTACCTGCAGCCATAAAGGTTACTCTGTCCTTTGCATAAGAGCAGTTACTGACTAACCATTCACCCCAAAGTATTATTCTCTGGTTACCTGTGCTCATTTGGTCATAACTAGAGGAGGAGAAGATGATTGTTTACTATCTAACCCTATAAAAGCTTGCATGCTCATCCTTTGTGGGGAGGGGTCCCCATTAGAGTTCCCACAGCAAGGGACACTGCTGGTCATGGCAGCTGTGGTGAGTTGCCTAGGAAGACAAGGCTACCCTGAGAGATGACAGACAAGTTGAAGGGTGTTTTTAAAAAAAAAGTGAAAACCTTTGAATTGCCTTAGAAGAATATGTGGGAAAGTCTCTGCTGTGGACATAGACAAGGGGGAAAAAATAACTACTCACAGAAAGAAGGGTATATTTCTTACCTGCCTTGCCAGGGTTATTTTAAGGGGTGTCCATAGAATCACAAGGTACCCTAGGTTGGAAGGGACCTCAGGCCATCATCTAGTTCAACCCCCTGCTCAAAGCAGAGCCAGCTCTGAGACCAGACCATGTTTGACAGATTACACCAAGTTTATCCAGTCAGGCTGGATAAACCTTCAGGGACACAGAGTGCAGTCCCTTTCTGGACTTCTCTGCCTGTGCCTGACTGCCAGTATGGTCAAAAGATTTTCTTTATATCCAGTCTGAAGATCTCATACTTCAACTTAACTTCTCACCTCTTGTTCAGAATGCATGTCTGTGAAGACTGTGGTTCCATCACTGGGACAACCTCCATGTAGGTATTGCAAAGCTGCTAGGGATGCCCTTATGGCAGGCTGAACAACCCATATCCCTCAGCCTCTTCACACAAAGTGCTCCAGCCCTCTGAGCATCTTGGCTCTCTGCTAAACTCCAGTCAGTGGGTGTCTTACTCTGGGGGCGCAAAACTGTGTGCAATATTCTAGATGCAATGTTCCTTAGTTTTGTTTATCTTTCAGGTGCTGGATCTCATCCCTTGGAGAGAAGCCAAATCAGTGACTAGACCTGTCCAGAAGATCCCAGATGGAGAAGCAGAGCTTATCAGAGACTCCAAATTCTCATGGACTTAATTTTTTTTAAGCTTTGACAAACACGCAAAAGTGGTAATGTGGAGAAGTCCCTCCCCTATTTCCTCTGTGTTCACATCAGTTTGATTGTCTCCTTTGTCCCTCCTGCCTGAAGACTTCAGGCCTTGATTTGTGTGCAAAGCCCATGTGGGGACATGGTGTGGAGCATTTCTGAGCTCTAGTGCCATTTCTGTATTAATGACAAAGTGTTATTTATATTTTCTTTTTAGAAGTGGCCTCTTGCTGAGAGGTAACACAGTGTGTTAAATAAGCCAGGCTATGTGTAGATGCTGTTATCTCCTACTTGAAGGAGTCCAGCCTTTGATAAGCTCAGGGCTACACCTGCCTTAGAAACCAGATAGCACCTTGAAATATAGTAGTCCAGAGGGATACAGCTGCTGAATGGATGCTCAGATACTGACTAATCCCAGTAGCAAATCCTAGCAGCCAGCAAGTTATGCGAGTGATTTTGAGGGAGGTGAAGCATTGGACTGTCTCCTTTCTCCTCTTCCCTTCTCCCCCCTTTCATGCTGCTCTGATGGTTTGGCTAGGAAGGTGTCCTGCCATTATGATTAGTTTCAACAGAGTGGGGGTAAGGAAACTGATAGCTCAGAATGTTCTCATCCTCACTTCTGTCTTTGAACCGTGGACCTCATTGTATCTTCTGACCAGTGAAGAATGCTGGGGACCTCTCCCTCAAGCAGATGCTAGAACAAAGTGCTTAGAAAGGCTATTACCTTTGTAGGTAATGAACTTTTCCTTCCATAGGAAGTTTTTCAGGCACCTGTAGCCCCTGTTACGGCTGTGAGGAATGCTGGCATGTGCAGGGAAACAGCTTGCAGTGTGCTTGCAGCTTTGCTGGCTCATTTTGGAAACAGGTCATAGGGTTTCTTGTTTCCTTACAGGCTGCAAGCATGCCTACGGGAAGCAGTGCTTGTCACCTCTTGCACATGTGGGAAAGTGAGGGACTTGGTTTAATCATTGTTTTCTTCTTCGCTGTGCTTAATGTAGCTTCCATAGATTGATCTGTTTTAAAGGTTTCTTGGGCCCAGCCAGTTGTGCTTCATTTTTGTCTTGTGTACAGAGTGCTCTCTGTACCCCATTAGCCTGGGCACATACTTTTGTTCTTGTTCTTGTCCTAGTGGGGATGTTTGTTATCATGAGATAATTTATGTTGTCACTTCTGATAGCAATTGTTTCCTGTGGAAACAGCAGCTTCTGAGTAAGAGGCTACCATAGCATGGGTTAAATTGCCTGTCATGCTGCATGTGCCTGAGGACACAGTGTCATCCTGTGGTGTATTCACAGCAGGAATTCTTCTAAAGGGAAACTAAGTATTTAATGCCCACAGTGCTAGTCTTCTGAAAAGATTTGTCCTAAGTTCAGTACACTTTGGAGATACTTCAAAGACGTGAAATAGAGATGTACACTTCATATTCTGCCAAAGCAATGTCCTTGACAGCACTGGGCTGGTTGTGAGACCCAGCAAAGCTAACTTGTATTCTCTGTAGTCCCAAATGAACTATTTTAAAAGAAGGAAACATCTAAGAAATAACAAATATATTTGTCTATTTCTTTTTGCTTTTGTACCCAGTAAGTTAGGAAAAAAAGTTCCATCTAAAGGAATTCACATTACATCTTTTCAATCAACAAGCACCAAAATTCAGCTGTTCAGAGAATTAATACAAGGCAGTATCTGGGTATAAGATTAAAAGAAAAACTTCAATAAACACATTTTGTGTGTATAAAGCTTATTAAAAACTTATTCATTCTCTGAATGACTGAAGTAAGTGGTATGTGTTGGGAGAATAAACTCTAAAGGTTTGTGATTTTTGGAATTTAAAAAAAAAAATTTAAGTCTTACCCTCCCCTTCCTCCACTAAAAAAGAAATGCATTTTAGAAGCTATGGTGTATTAGCTTGGTTATTCTGCTTGGTGTTTTGTGAGGCACTGTAAAGGCCACCTAAGATACATTGTACTCTGTAACTATACAGCACGTTGTGGTAAAACGTGGTTCTTAAAGAGATTTGAATATTCTGGCTCATGGTGATCCCAGATGTACTGGTCCCATACACACTGGGGAAATCTGTGCCGGTACAAATCTCTGCAGCCCACACCACAGACACCCTACACCTGCTTTCTGTGTTGGGTTTGATATTTAACATAAAACTCTATGTCCAGTGCAGACTTACAGGCTAGCTGGCCATGATAGATGGTTTTTATAACAAAATGCCTTTCTACTACTTACATGAACAGTTGTCATTGTGTTTGGCTCACGAGGCACTATTTAAAATG
Source organism: Corvus kubaryi (assembly GCF_017639235.1). Classification (NCBI taxonomy): domain Eukaryota; kingdom Metazoa; phylum Chordata; class Aves; order Passeriformes; family Corvidae; genus Corvus; species Corvus kubaryi. The sequence continues at coordinate 32,252 of NW_024581897.1, read as the reverse complement.
TTTTTAATTAAAATTGTCTTATAGCACTTAAAATTGTTTTGTATAAAATTTGCTGTAAAGATTTGTAATATGGTCAAAGGGCTCTTTCTCCTTCATTACCATTTTTAAAAATGTTTTAAAAGCTAGAAAGCATCTTGTATATATTCTGTATATGTATAGCAGCACATTTCATGTATGGAAATATGTTCTCAGAATATTTATTTACTAATATATTTATCTTAAGCCATGTCTTATGTTGAGAGTGTGTGACATTATTGTAATAATCATTGAAAATCACTAACACGAGGCCCTGTAAATACATGATAATTGCACACAAAGATTTTACAGTACTTGCCGACCAAAAATGATTTAAGAGAAGTGTAGTTACTTGCAGTTTTGTAAGAAAGTGTACAAATGTCTGTATTAAAAGAAAAAAAAAAAGGCAAAACCACACAAAAAATACAGTTTTATTGCATATACATGTGGGAGTTGTCCTTCTTGTTTTGGGGGAAAGGATAGAGATAGCTATTCTCAAAGTATAGTCCTAGATATACTGAGATGAGCTCTAATAAACAACATTTCTTCCTTTTTTTTGAAAATAACAGGTGGATATGTATATGCCTTCACACAGCACACAGGTTATTGGGGGGACCCGGGGGGCACTTGTCACACAGGCCCCTGAACCCTCCAAGCACACGAGAAGTACCACATCTGCTAAAAGAGATCCTCATTTATGTTTGGAACCTGCCTGTTCCTTGTGGCAGGGGAACTTAACTCTGGTGTAGTTTCAGGTAAAAGTAATTTATTGTCCTGAAATAAAATCGCTTTGGGACAGCATGATACATGTGGACACAGCTGGGTCAGTCATAGCTTGAATAGTTACACTAGATCCAGGTCCTTGCCCTGCATCATGGAATCACTGGTCCAGCTTAAGTGAAAATCAATACTGTGGTACTCATTTTGTCAGCAGAGAGCACAATTTGATCAGAGATATTTATGCAGACACCAGAAGACGGGAGCCTGGGGGCGTGTGGCTCTGTGCGTGTATGTACATGTATATTTATGTATGCTATTTCATGTATTATTTATTTCCCATCCAGTGATACACACAGAGTGTTTTCCAGGATTCTCCAGTTTCTTCCTTTTCCCAAAGATTTTTACCTTGTAATCCCCTGGACTTTCCCCATCTCCCATCCATGTTCAAATGCACTGTAATTCAATCACCTCAGGATTCAGCCAAGAAATGAGCCTTACTTCTCTCCACCCCTCGTTTCACATGTGAAAACTCCGTTTGGGATGACAGATTGTTGAGGAGTGTCATTTTATAGGGGAGCCTTTGTGGCATGAGGACCAGTTACCATCCTGATCGCAGGTACGATGGAAAAGCCTGGCCTGTGTGCAAAGACAGGCACAGAAATGGAAGAGCAAAAGGAGCAAGTGCTTCCCAATGAAAGTACGTGCCCCTTTTTTTGCTCAGTGAACAGAATCTTGGCAACTGCCAGTGATTACAGATATGCCTTTTAGATGTGCCTTTTATCTGCAAATCAGTTCATCCAACAACTGCTTTTACAAATAGCATAAACCCCGCCGTACATGGATGGCTGCTAACGCGTACGTTGATGGGTCACACCTGAGTCTCCCTTCTCTTCCCTCCCTCCATCCCCCGTTTGCTGTTGCTGCTGGGGTTCTGTTTTCTTGTGCCCTGTTCTGAAGAAAACTGTTCAGTGATTGTGCTTTGAAGAACAGCACAGACCACCACCATCGGTGTCCCACAGAATAATCAGTGAGCCCATATTCTGTCTCTGAGAAAGGCAGCAGTGGGCTGCTGGCTGAACTTGTATGTGGGGCTTAGCTGTGTGTGATATTGTCTTTGTTGTGGCTTTTAAAAAATGACTAAATATTTTCTATCCAAAATGAACATTTTGATACTGTGGGGGGGGGAGGTTCTTTTTACTTTCCAGGTTCGATGTTTAAGGAACAGATTTGTGACAAAATTGGGAGTCCTGTGGGGCACCACAAACCTCCACAGAACCTCGATACGGTAAAAAAAGTCAAGCAGGAGCAGACTATTCCAAATGGACTGTACATTATCGTAACACTTGGTGTTTCTGTAACACTATCTGCAATATCATGTGCATCTGTCAAATCTATGACAGCTGTTAGGTAACGTTTGTTGTTACTTGGGTAGTGTGAAAAGAAAAATGCCCTTAAAAGGATGGCCATGTTCATACCCTGTGGAGCCAGCCTGGCCTAATTCTCTGGCCAGGGAAACAATAGCATACCTGAAACCAGATATTTTACCTTGCAGTGAAAGCGCTGTGCTGCTGTGACTTAAATGCTTCATAGAAAAGTGTCTCTTTCAGAATAAAGAACACGTTTCTCTCATGGGGAATGAAACTGCTGCTTAGGAAACAACCAGGAAAAAAGAAGGGAACGGTTCCCAGAAAGAACAAAAGTGCAGGAGTCTCATAACCGGAATGGCAAGAAAGGAGAGCAGAGTAACCTCCTCTGTGTAAGGGGAGGTCGGTCCCCTGCAACACTTGTGTTTCTAGAAGAAAAATGAGTCTTCACATGAAAAGCTGGAGACAGTTTTGGTATTTGTCACTGGTTTTCTGGTGTTAGCATAAAAGGTTGCTGAAGGTTTCTTAAACTGCAGCATTATTTTGGCCAGGAGGAATTAATTAGAGAGAAAAGATGAATCTTGCAAGAAAGTGGAAACAGCATTACATATTGCAGCAATTTGTAAAGCAAACAGTGAAAGAACTGTTACAGTTCTTTCTAAAAGTTTGAAAACACGTAAACTGAAAACTTTCAGTTTGCTGTTACCTCTGAACTTGTGTCTCAGAGCAATATCATACTTTATATAAGTAATCATTCTCAGCTCTAATACTTTCTTCTAACTTGTATAGCAAGCAGTGCTCTTGTAACCTGCTGGTGAACTGCAGCAGTTTCTGCCTCCTTTACTCCATGTTTGTATACACTTCAGCCATCCTAACTGAACTCCTCCTGCACAAATACACTGTATTTATTTTTTCATAATTATTATTTACAACCACTTGCTGCATACAGGGTGAACAGTTATAAACACAGTGCATACTTCAGCAGTGAGTCATCTCAAGTTTGATTTATTCTGGTTTCTTGACAGCCTTATGTGGTTCATGTGATAGCTTTTGGATTTGTAGCAAAATGTCTTGAGACTGAAGTTCACAATGCCAAATTTCATCCCAAAGCACAGGTGCTCAGTAAATTTGAGGAAGTATGAGTGGCATGAAATGTATGTGTATTGGGGATGTGTTGTTACAGAAAAAATGGTATGGTCTGAAGGCAATACTATTTTTCACTCTCAAGGTAGCAGAATTGTTCATAAATGTCTAGAACAATATTCAGGTGAAACTACCAGTGAACTGTATTTCATTGGAAGATTGTGAAATACTGCTGCAAGGTAGTAAGAACTAGTTGGACAAGTTTTTGTCAGGAGTTGTTTTTGTAGTTCACTCTTCCTTTAGGCAAAGTGGTGCACTAGAAAAATCTGTTCCTTCCCACTGCCTGAGAAGGCTTGTTAAGCAGAAGATGAAAGTGGAATAGCTACTTATGCTCATTCAGTGGCAGCAGTGTGTCTGCTCATGTGTTTGGCCTGTAGTCATCCAGGCTGCAGATTCAGTACAGTTTCCAGGACTATCTGTAAAAATCTCCTATTTATACTATTGCCAGGGGGAGTTGGAATATGTAGACTTCAATTCTGCAATCCCACTGGATTGTCTGCCTGAGCAATGGGATAAACTTCCTCAGCATTGTCCTGGCTGTAGAAAATCTGGCAGAAACAAGTCCTAAAGAAGATTATGTAAATGCTTGATTGAAAAAGCAGATTACATGTTTGATGGTAAAAATTGTCCAGAGAATATATGCACACGAATTTGCAGAATTTGATGAACAGTCTAATACAATTACTAGGCTAGAAATGAGATTCAAAGGAGTAAAGTGTTTCTTACAGCAATTGTTTTATCAGCATCTATTCTGTCACAAAGCTGAGTTTGAGTTACCCTATTCTCAATGTCCTTCTATCATATATACCAAAGAAGTATCTTTGGTTTTTTTCCCTATGGTTACAGTGTATAGAAAATTTATTTTTCCCAGAGTGTAAACTAACATCTTTTTTTCCTATAAAATGTTAGCAAAATCCAAGCATAATATGCTGTATTAAATAATGCATTTCCTATACATATACAAATATATATTACTATGATAACACATCACACATTTTTACATAACACAGTCTCTGTTTTCCCACAACATAACAATATTAAGACAAAAATACATATAAAATCATGTAGTCAACAAACTAAACTAGTTTTAAATGTAGATTCTGAATGAGGGAAGGCACTTGTCCAGCTGGCCCCTTTCCACCTGAGGTCCACATGCAGTGCAGGCTGCTGGAACTGGGGTGCTGTGTGAAGGCAGCAGGCTCACAAATCGCTGCTCTGGCAGTTCCAGCAGAAGTACTCACTGCCCCAGCTTCTGGGGCACACATCTGTCCTTGTCCTATGGCTTCTTGTCTGTCTGCTTAGCTGTGGACTCGGTGAGCTCTTAGCTCATCTCTCTGTGCAACCACCCAATGAGCAAGATCAAAGAGCTCAGCTCTGTAAAAAGTAACTCAGGGAAGAAAAAGCCATGGCAATTTTTAACCTGGTCAGTTTATTGCACCACTACACAGCTGGTCACACCAACACAAGACTGAGGAGGGGACCAGAGCAGGAGCTGAAATCCATGTATATGAGGAGGCAGCCCCTCACGATGATCTGCTTGTCAAAGCAGTTGCTTTGGACATTGTCGCCAGTGTCACATTTGCAGCCTGTCCAGGCTCTTGAGGGGACTGCTAGGCAGGAGGTCAGAAGGCCATTCAGATACAATCCCAAACCAATTCTTCTGCAGTTATTTTCAATTTGTTGAAGAAAATGCTGCAAACACCAACAGCCTGAGGTGTCCCTGCTCTCCAGCTGCCAGCTCTCAGCTGGCTGTGTAGTAGGGGCATTTCTTTTGTGGCATTACAACAGTTGTGCATGTCACACTTTTTGCTTCTTTCTCCCTCAAACCCTTACAGCAAAGATCAAAACATGCTATGTTAATGGATACCACATATCTTGGCCGTAAATCACCACACTGAAGTGTCTGTACCAGACCACATTTGGAAAAAATCCACACCAGAGATCTACCTGCTCTTCATGGTCTCAGCCCTGTAAAGTAATAAGTGCTATTTAAGGGACCCTGTCTATGAATTTCCATCTATTGGTCTGTTTGCTAGCTCTAGAAGTATCTAGCATCGGAAAATCTGAATTATTTGGTGGGAGGGAACATAATTTCTTCTATGCTTTTATCAGTGTATTACCCATGCACTGTCTAATATCTTATGCATAGGCATGTTTATTGTTGCCATGACCATTTAATCTGCTGTAAGTGCTAATTTTATGGGTCTTTTGTACAGAAATTTGATAAGTGTTCCTCATGAAAGTCCCATGAAATATAATTTTATTTAAAAAATAGTTGAGGAGCTAAGGGACCGATGCAAAAACTTCACTTCCTAAATTCTCTAGATTTTGCATTAGTAGTATCCATCTTTGTTGTTGTTTGTAATGAGATTTTCTCTAATATTATAATAAAATTAAATTCTTTACTAAGGAAGAGAAGCGTAACAGTTCTGTGTATTTTCCTTCTGCAGAAGGTGTCAATCAGTCACTGGGTGTTCCTGATGTTATCTCAGTTTGTCACCATTAACTGCTTTGTGAATGTCTCTCTGACAAAATGTTTAACTTGCATTTGATGAGGCAAGCAAACAAAGCTTCATCACTTTGTGGTAAGCACTGTGTGCTTGTAACAGCTCCTAAGGATCTGGCACCACACTGATTCTCTCTGCCTGGTTTCCTATTAGTGCATCAAATTAAGGATGCTTAGGAACCAACCTACTTCGTTTTGCTGTGAATCTCTGAGGTGAACTCTTTGTCTACACAGCATGATGCAAAACCTTACTTTCAAAAAAGGCAATTTCAGAACTTTTCTTGGGTCTGAAACAGACAATGGTTTTTGGTCCAACATGATGACACGTTTTGCAACTTGTCCTGTCTTCATTTTAGCTAATACTGTAATTATATTTTCCTGTATTCTTTCCAGCAGCTCATGCAAGAAAGTACTAGATGTTCTCATGCTATTCCATTTTTTATGTAAACAATTCCATAACTGCTGGCTTAGTAAAATCTGGTTTCTTTTAAGCACGCATTGTGATACTGTTCAGCTGTCTCTAGCACTCAGCTGTGGTACATAAATGGAGCTGGACTGAATTCAGTTCAGGTAAGAGACCAGATCTGCAATGAGAAGTAAGGCACAATATTTCAGTGCTTAATTCTTCAATGCCCTGTTTTTTCAAGGAAATCTGTAGCCCTCATGAAGGGGAGGGAGTTATATGTTTAAAAACATAAGGGCAGATACAAGAATGAATTTAAACTCAGTGATGATTTTCTTACTTTTCTAGTACCCTTTGCAGAGGCACGTAATAGATGTTCTCTGACTGCACATCTGGTATATGCAGACCATTGGTATATGTTCAAACTTAACCAGAATTCTGTAGTTTATTGGTTGTCAGTGAATCTCCTCTGAGTTTGAGGAGCTGCCTACTGTAAACTTTGCCAGTCAATATATCTGACCTTCTGCACTGACAGTTTTTCTTAAGTATCTTGCTGGTCTGAAATTGCTGAGGCTGAAAGACTCACTGCTGATCCCTTGGAATCACTTGTTTCCCACTTGTGGTGGGATAAGAAATCTGAGTATTGTGTATGGACACTCAGTCTACCAAAGAGAAGAAATAGTTAATGCTGTCTGTTGCAGTCAAAGAGAAAATAGTTCACAGATCAGATGTTTTAGTTCTGTGACAATTAAGGCAATTACCTTAAAAATTCAGTCCAGTTTTAATGTTGCAGGCAAGGAGACACTTCTCACAGGTAAGTATCAAGGCAACTGTTCCATGTGTGTCCAGCTGCACAGCCTGGCACAGCTGAGTTGGTGACAGCAGCCTAAAACTTTGGAAATAGTTTGGGCTGCTGAGATTAATACATGTGGCTTCAGAGTAAAAATCTGTTAGTTAGCCTCACTGTTAAAAATTCAGTGGATTACAGTATCTTTGGACAATCCTTTAAGAAGCCCATAGCTTATACCCAGGATGAATGCTGGATGTCAGGCTGGAGCACAACAGTTTTTTAAAGGATCACCGTGAATATGAACAAAATTATCATAAACATCAGTGAATGGTGAGTCAGACATAGTCATTTAAAAGGCTTCAATGCTCATGCAGGCCTGGAGCTGGTGAGCATTAGTCAATCAAAATGCCTATTTGCAGCCAAATCTTACTTTAGGGGCCTCCTGAATTTGATTTATGTGTGCATCTCTGCTTGTAGACACAGAAACAGAAAATGCAGAAAGAGCACAGCACTGAGCAACCAGGCTGACAGCTTTTCTGGTCTTTGATTCCCCTTTTACTGTATAGTACCATTTAGATGTGTTTACATCAAGGCAAGCAAGTTCTGTTTGCTGTGGTAGCCAAGCAGGCTATCAGTACCCACCTCTTTCTTCAGCCTTGAGAACAGAAGGACTAAAGGAGCCTGATATAAGAGTGGTACAGGCAAGTAGGACACAAGAAGTCCTCAACCTGTAGATACCCCTTCAGTTACCTTTGGCAGGGGTAGAGAACATTTTGAATTTTATGAGTTTTTACATCTATTTTAAGTGCAATGGTTTAAGGGCAGTAATTAACAGCACTACAGACTTGAGGAGCACCAGACAGTTCAAAATTATTGCTGCAGTTAAATCCGTTGTCACTAGTACACCCAAGAGAACAGCAGATAGGCAAAGTCACTCAAAGGCCTTTGGAAATGGACTTTTTGGAAAACAAGTATGAGATTGGAAGGAAAAAAAGGAAGATTAATCTCAAGTCACCTGGATTTTAAGAAGATCAATTCTTGCAAAATAAAAGACACTTCAGTTTCCCACTAGTGGGTTGCAATCGTCTTGTTGATTTCGAAGCTTTTTCTTGAATATGGATATGGATGTGGATGGCTGGTAAAATATACTCCAGATCTCACCAGCAGTAGTAACATCGCTGCAGTCTTCTGTTTCAGCTGCAGCTGGAATCTGATGTGACCTAGGAAACAAGAGGTAATTCACTCTTGTGTTAACATGCTAGGGAGGATAATGTTATTTCTGCAGTATTTCTACACTGGGAATGCTCACAGCTTCCACTAATTTGTGACACTTTTTCTTTGTACCTGCTGCAAAATGTGGGGTTTTGGAATGTTTCTTGTCTTGACCAAATGAGAAGTTAGGTATTCTATTGCCACCCTAATGACAGCAGTGACATTAGGCTAAGAGGGCTCTACAGACTGTAGTTGGTTTTGTTATTATAGTTGCTATTAATACAAATTAATTTCCTTGTAAATTGTTTGTGCTATGTAAATACAATATTCAGCATTTTGATTTGCTGATAATTCACCATCATTTCATTCAATGAGTGTCCATCTAGAGGACACAAAATTTATTTGGTATGAGTGTAGAGGTCTTCATTTTTTCCCTGCAAAGTATTATCATAATTTGACCTCACCAAATCTGGATGTCTGATAACATTTTCCTCTTTCCTTCTTCTTCCTAAAGTACAAATCTTGTCAAATCAAGAGTAGAAGAGATATTCTAGCAGCAGATGCTATCCTAACTGACTGGGAAGTTAACAAATGTGCTTATTTAGGATCTTTTATGAGGATACAAATATGTAATAACTGACTTGGTTTTGAATACAGCCAGCTGGACTATCAGGAGGCCCAGGTTTGGTTCAGAGCTGAGATCTTGGTTCTCTGTGGTTGGTTTTGCTCCACACTCACCTCATGGTAATGTGCAGAAGTATCTTTGCTATTATGGCTGTAACACTTAGGATGAGCAGTGCTGTCAGACTATATATTGTCCACTCTGCAAAAGAGAAGAGGGGAAGCTCTCAGTACATTCATTTATTTACAGTTTTTACAGTAAGAATATTGCACAAAAGAAACAAACAGCCTCCTGATGCTTTATTCAGATCTGTAATTCGATGATGCTCTAAACCTACGAGTATTTTGTGCAGACTGGCAGAAACTGTACAACTTTTAGAACTGTTTTTTTCCCTTGCAGGACACCTCCCTAAAAAGACAGCTTCAGGACTGTGGCCATGTCCACAGTGGCATGGAGGCCCAGCTTCAATGATACATAGAAGCAGATGCCCAGGGTGGTTTAACAATAGGCGAGACTAACCGTGATATTCACCAAGAGTGCATTTCCAGCCTTCAATTATTTACAGCTCAGTAATTGCCTGAATTAAGTGATGTCCTGAAGGTGAGTTCTAGACACATGACAGTGCTCAGTGACACCTCCCCTGCACCCATTAACTTGTCTAGTCCTCTTTGTATTATTGATGAAGATTTTGTTAATTGGGGCAACAGGGATGCATCCAGCATTCAAGCTATTCTAGACTCCACAAAAGTTTGCTCTTTTTTCAGCAACTTGTGCCCTTCTGTGGTATGCAGTGGTCACTGAAGCTGATTTCAGTAAGGAGGCTGCTCTGACTTACATTTTTTGATGTACTTTCATTCTCAAGAACTCACCATCCTCACACTATTTCTGACCTTAGGCTGACAGGTGTTTTGAAATGTAATGAGAGAATCCCAGTCAGTGCTAATTAGACTACATGAAAATTCATCTGCTAGTAAGATGCACAGTGGATCTGCTAATGTGGAGAAGGCAGCAAAGGAAATAGTGACTCCAGATTTTCCTTTGGCAAATTGTTTTTTCCTGTTTCCACATTTTATTGTATCATTACCAGGCATGGAGCTAGTTGGATGGCTTGGGCTGGTTGTGATGACATAGAGTATCTTTGATGACCGGGCTGCATTGATGCTGAGATTTGCTTGTTCATTTATCCTCTCTGAAAGGGTGTGATTCACTGGGATCTTGTTTTGATGCACATTGTCCTTCACAGCTGAAAACACAAGAGTATGATTACAGTAACAATTTCTTAGCAGGTCTAATTGGACTTTATTTTGTGCTTGTAAACAGACATGCTGCTCTCTGGTTTACTTAAGAGAACTCAAATAATCAAATTATATCTGATTCCAGGAAAAGCCTGTACTTCACCAGGTTGGGGTCCTCAGAATTTTTCTGGAAGCTGATTGTTCATCCTAACAGTAGGTACAACTCAAGGACCAGAACATTTTCTCTTGATGACTTTAGATTGGAGAGGAATAGACGGTTGGAAGGAGCCAAGATGAACCAACATGCAGATGGATTACTGGTTTTCTGTTTTGTTTCCCTTTGTCATTTTCCAATCTGTTTTAACAGGAAGGTATAGAACTGAATTTTTGAAAATCTGTATTTTGCTGTTTATGGCGTAGCTGACTGGAGCGTTCTAAACTGAGGGAAATTTTGGCAAAGCTTTCACCCACTGAGTAGTGGCAACAAGAGAAATGAAACACCTGTTAGATCAGAGCTAAAATATTTGCTCTTTAGTTGCCACTTCAGAAATCTCCAGTGTAAACTAAGTGCTTCACTGAAAGGTAGAATCAGCAAAGGTAGCCTCTTACCTCTATATCTGATAGCAAATCCCTGGGCTTGATTGATGTCATCTGAGAAAAAGTACAAAATGACAAAATCCAAAGAGATGTTAAAGGTGTGGGGAGGCCGGTTCTTGCCATTAAAACGAGCTAGAACATGATAGGTGTAACCATCCAGCAATTCCACCATATCTGTAGCATCTTTGATTTCAAAAAGGACAAAGCTGAAGTGAATTTGAGATGCTCCTGGAACTTGTATGGTCCAATAACAGACTTTGCCTGTGCCATATGTGTCAGGAAAATCTGGAGAATAGATCACAGCTGTAGCAGAAGTGTAATTCCCTCCACAGGCACCAATAAGGGCTGTGAAAACAAGAGGAAAGGGAGAAAAACGGAAAGAAAGAAAAAAAAAAGAGGCAATACATTAGTTTTGCAAAGTTTTAGCACCCTGTAGATTCTAATACTTAAATATGACTTAAAGGTACAGACTTGCTAGGCCAGCAGGATGCATTGTCTCTGCAGCTGCTCTTTCCCTCCCACAGCACTGGGAGCACAGCCTTTGATGCCTTTGCTTGGAATACTCTCCTTATGCCTCATTACTCTGACACCTATGCATCCATCTTGCACACTGCAGCTATCCCTTGTCCTTGTGTGTAACCATGTCCCCTTTTGTGCATCCCTGCAGAAATGGGATCAAAGATAAATCACTGATTCAGGGTCTTCTGCTCCATCCCTGTAAGGCAGGCAGGCAGGCAAGTGGATTAGTGACCATTAACTCTCACTGCTTAATTACTGACATTCCTTCACAGCTGTATGAAATTGAAAAAACAAATCTTCACAGAGCAGGTGAAGTTGAAAGGAACCCTGAAGATTGTCTAGTGAAATCCCTCTTCTGAAAGTAGGAGACAGTATCTGTTGTGTTTTGAATCTCCAAGGATGGAGACTCTTCAGCCTCTCTGGGCAATCTGTTCCAGTGTCACCCTCACCATAAAAAAAAAAAAAAAAAATTCTGTATGTTTAAATGGATTTTCCTGTATTTGTTTGTGCCTGTTGCCTCTTGTTTGTTCACTAGATAGCACTGAGAAGAGGATGGCTTCATTTTTACACTCTCCCATCAGTCAGCTTTACAAACTGAAAAGGTTCCTCCCTAGACCTTCTTTTATCAAGGCTAAACAATCCAAGATCTCTCAGTCTCTCCTGTAATACCTTAGTCACCTCTGTGGCCATATAGATCTGCTTTCCAAGCATCCTGTCTTTTGATCTTGCCCAAGTAATATTTGACCTTACCTTCGCTAAGTAACTTGAAAAAGATACTTTTACAAAGTCTGAAGAAAAGATTTGTTGCTACTTTTTGTGTAAGAAACAATTTACATGCAAGTGAATTGTTGTGTTCCTTGGTAACTGTCCAGATTCCCAGTGCAAACTTAAATACAGTGAATCCAGAGAGCCACTCAAATGCCACCAACTGACAATGCATATCCAGACATGCACATACAGTTTTTTACTCTCTAGTAAGATCAATTCTTAGGGAGTCTTTCTGTGACATGCTGCTTCTGATAGCTGACTTAGTACCACTTGTGAGGAAAGTGAGAGAACCTCTGGAGCACGAGCAAGCGTCATTTCTTGGAAGAGCTATTTCACATTATTAATGGATGAGAATTTAATGCAGAAATGGAAAGCAGCTTTATTTTATACTGAATTGAGGTGTTTTGCTGTTTTGTGTGCAGCAGTTCTCATTGTTTTTGAGTCTTCCCTAATTTGCTGAACATGTGAGGCCTCTCCTTTGGGAAAAACTGAGCCTGCTTCAATACTTACTGTCAAAAAGAATGACTCTGCCATCCCCACCGCAAGGCTGAGTATGGTCTCCAAAGCAAACACTGTTGCATTCCGTACTGGCTGCCTCCCCGTATCTCCAGTAGTCAGGATTATTTCCACAAAAACAAGCATAACCTGATTCCATGCCTGCAAACTTTGACAACAAAGATGCATAAGGAAGGGAGGAATAGTATTTGAAGGAGTGACAGCGAGAGGTTGTTTGAGCAAGAAAGCTGGCAGAAGATTACGTGTGTTTTGGAGAAGTATGGTTAGTCAGAGGAACCACCACAGGCTATTTTTGTTTGGGCTGTTAGGATGCTACTTAAGACTAGGGAGAAAGATGGAATGGAGGGCACCCTGACACTCACAACTGCAGTAAGCAACCGTATTTTCTCCTGGCATTATTCATTAGTCATTTGTCCAGATTCCTCTGGATGCAGAGACAAGGCTGGATCTCTCGGGAGTGGAAGTGCAACTTTAGCCCTCCCAAAGGTTAAAAAAAAAGTGGGGAAGAGGAGAAATATGATAGAGAGCTTTAGGCATGTTGCCATTTTTGTCTTTGAAAACATTTTGTAAAGGTACATCAAAGAAATCACCTTAAATTGTTGGCTTCGGCAGGAGCTGATGCATGTTTGGATCGTCAGTTTATTGGAGGTCTCGCTGGTGCCAGTCAAAGGTGGTGGCTCTCCATGGTCCTTGTAACACCCCAGATTTCCTGGCACTGGCAAGAGTAACACACAACAGTCATTCTAAAGGTGTGCCTGTAAACATCCAAGACACAGGCCCTTTATGCACTACCTGATTACTAAGCAGCTCTCTCTATGTTCTGGTCTGGATTTTGCAGTATGGGAAGCGTTACTCTTTGTTATTCATTCTCTGTATGATTCTTGTCAGATTTTCCAAACACACCCAGGGATGGGTGATGGGGCAAAAGAGTATTGTATGTTCTCAGCAATATTCCTGTAAGACTCTCTAGCTGCTTTCAGTAAGCTGCAGTAAAATAAGTGAGATAAATACCTTGTTCATTTCTTCAGACAGAGGCAATTAAAAAACCCCAAGGCATTAAGTGGGTTCAGGGGGGATTGGTTGGTTTTTTTTTTTTACTATTGGCATGCATATTCTGAAAATATAAATTAAACAATGTGATTTCTGATCTTCCACACAATGACATTCTGGAAGTTTTCAAACCAGGATATTCGAAGAAGGGAACCTAAACTGTTTTAGGATGGAGTTTGGCAAGTTTTATGGGAGGGACTATATACTTACATAAGGGAATTTCCTAATATTTAAAACTTGAATTCTGATATGAATCTGAAGTATCTTACAAAGAGATTAAAAATGAGCAGTATTACTTTCACACACCCCCCAATCTATTTACATTAAGATGATGTTTCAAGGCTCCTTGGTCACTATGGGAGATCAGAGTTTTCCCCCTTCAGTGCATAATTTGTCCTCTGCTTTGTTTTTTTTTTTTGGTTTTGCACTTTTCTTCAAAGCACTGGAATTTAGCCATGACCACCCCATGGAGAGGATGTGGAGTACAATACAGTGCTGTGGTAATGGCATAAAATTATCCCTTGGCCCTTTGTCATATCTGCTCACATACTTGAAATTAAATCTGTTACTAGCTCTATGTTAAGATAAGTTTTATCCCTGTGCTAGATTGACAAGGATTCTTTTTGTCCACCTAACTGCCACAGCTCTGTATGACATGATGTGGTCAGAGACCTGTATGAGTGTTTTATTTATGCAGTCATTGGTTATTACAGTACTCAGTAAACTTATTATAAATAATGACATAACGTTGCTTCAAATATTGTCCATAAATTAATTTTGTTTTCTAAGAATACAATTTCAATTATAAATACTTGCATGGAGTTATGGCTTTGATATGCCCTGCAGCAACATTCATGTAAGTACTGAGACTTCAAGTTACAGCCTGATTTAACATACCTTTGGAAATCCCCATCTGCAGCCCCACCCCAGCTGAGTACAGCTGGGCAGATAACTCTGAGAGAGCTCATTCTTTTTTGTATTGTGCATGATTTCGCTGCCCTGAAAAAGCTTCCTACTTATCCAACCTAGCTCATTTTCCTAAGAGACCTGGGATTTTGATTTTTTTTTTTTTAAAGGAGCTTTATTAGTGAGACCTTTCAACCTTGGCTCCAGAGGATTAGTACTTCAGTATGTTCTATGCTAAGAAACCTGACTGAGTAATTTGAAAACTTCTTAAATTTTGTAACTAAATCAAGCGTACATCCTAATTAGTCTCTTTGGTGTCCCAGCAATATTTTAACCTTCTTTGCTCTTAATATTTAGCCTGCTAAGGAAACTTGGCAAAAAACGAGGTAGTCAATGTTCTGCAATTACTGTTCATGCTCACCAGTGATGTTTTACACTTTCTTCACCCATTTGTATCTATTTGTCCTCTTGGCTTAAAAGGTCATCTCTTTTGCACAAGCATATTATTTTTCTTTTAAGCACCATCTGACTAAATGAGGGCCTGGCAAACACCATAGCTTCCGCATTTTACACGTTAAGGCACATATTAAATGTATTAAAATATGGAATTAATCATTTTGAGCTCAAAACCATGTTCCAGCTATGCTCATCTAGCTGTCTTTGAAGAGCCTCCTAGCTTTTTGCAATGGCAGTATGCACAAATTGTTTGAGCTGTCCTTGTTCCTCTGTTCCATACAGCTCTGTGTAACTTACCTAGCCCTGCCATTTAACACTTCATCGATATTTCAGTCAAATTTACTACATTACACACATGCACACTGGAAATACGATTCCAGTAATGAAATCTGTTTATGGGGAGAGAGTCATGTGAGTCATAAACATGAAGATGTAATTAAGTGGTATAGCAAGCCTTTCTTTCTTTCACATTTTGGGAGTGTAAGTTGTTATTTCCTTTGAACTTCAACCTAACCTCATTAACAGGGAGACCAAAAAAGTCAGGAATAGCTGCAACATTGCAAACAAACCATCTGAAGCATTCAGTTCTGAATCCTCCATGTGAGACACACATGTTCTCTCAGGACTCGGAGCTGCTGTTTTGCCTTTTATTTTGTTTATGTCCATTCCAGTCTGCTTGGCAGACACTAAGAAGAAGAGAGGAAGAAAAGGGAAGACTCAGCTCCTCCTGGAGTAACTACCACTGTCTTCTGTGATTCTGCTCACACACCTTCATCTAACACTGCTAAATTCTGTCCAGCCTGTTTACATAGGCAGAATGTCAGAACACATTTCTGACTGAAGCATGTAGTGTTATGTATAAACATTAGGGAATGAGACACACGATATAATCATGTCAATTCATCACCATAATGAAAAATCCTTAACTGTAGACTCTTAATTATTGTTACGATGAATCATTGCATGCAAATCTCTCTAGGCAATCAAGATGCTGCATGTTCTTGGCACTGCCATGGTATTATGTGGGCATAGTTAATAGGTAACTTATGCTCCAGATACTTTTCTAGCAGTAAATATCATTAAGGAAAAGAAGCTTATTTAGGAAATTTTTTCTCTGAAAATTTTCAAGTAGGACTTTTTTACACAATTGCTTTCTTGTTCCATCACGAAACTCAAGTTTTTTATTGTGCACTTCACAAGATAGTTTTGATGGTCTTATGACTTAGCATCATGCTTACTGAAAACAGAAAGTGTGGTGAAGAATAAAAGATTTTTTTACTTACAGAGTTTCATAAACCATGAGGTTTGTATTAAGATTTGGATGGGCTTGCAATGTACAGTTTGCTCTAAATTGCTGCAATTCCTTTTTCTAGTATCAAGTTTCAGTGCAATGCTTGAAGCAGCTGCTACTGGTCAAAAGGACATTTTGTAAATGTAAGTCTGGATTATCTGTGCAAGTAAGTGTCCAAGTTTAAATTCTCTGCTCCCCACCACAGAGAAAACGAGCAAGGCTGGTTTTAAAAGGATCCTTTGTGTAGAACAAATGGAGTGGAGAGAATTTGCCTTTCAGCTTTTTTCCTGGTGCCATATCCAGATAATTTGTTAACATCTGTGGTCTTTATAAAGAAAATGCAAATTCTTTCGTTTTACACCAAGTTAAATTTCTTAATTAGGAGGGTCAGGTTTCTTAAATCGTGCCTGGTATATCAGAAAACTAAGAGTAAGATGTCCTCTGAACAATGAATATCAGAGTGTTGAATGATTTTGTGTTCATTAAATTAGACCTCTTAATCTGTATTTAAGTCTAGGTAAAAGGCATCTGTCTTACGGTCACGCTTATGTATTTGTTTGCCTAGCTTGAACATGGGAATCACATTCAAAAAAAAACCACCAAGCAACAAAACTTTGAGCAAAGTAAAAAAAAAAAAAATCACTTTAGATCCATTTTTATTGTCTGGTTTGGTTTTCTTAACTTCAAGTAAGAAATACACTTCTTCCAATAGAATGTGTGCCTATGCATGGACACCTGCTCTGGTGCTTAGCAGTGAAGACCTAAGTTATGCCTTAGAAACAGAGGGTAATTGCACAGAAGAAGTTAGGAAAGCAAGTGAAGACATTAATGATTAGACTTACTAAAATGTGTAGCTACAGTTGCTTGTTAGCATGCAAAACTAGAATTTCTTAATATTTAGGTGTACTTTAAAGAATGTGATTCGGGAAAGAAAATTTTGGAACATACTGACACAAATCATGACATTGTGGACACAGTAAAAAATAGAATACATTAAAAATATTAAATTCTGGAAAGAAGCTTCATGTGAGTAGCTTGTGAATTATGTGATTTTAAAAAAATCAGTCCAGGTTGTGGTTTCACAGCAATGCTAAGTATCTGCACCTGCCAGAGACAGAATTCTAGCCCAGAGTTCCCATATACCACAGAGACACCTCTTCCCTATGTCCTCTCATATTGTCTTTTGTTTCCTCCAAGCAATTCTCTGTATGATGCACTATATACACTAAACTAATGTAATTCATTTTACGAGCTAATTGCAATGGATGGACATGTTTATACCTCATAAAAACGTTCCTTTCCTTTTTTGTCCTCTAGATTTAAATAAATTAATGATATATCTCTATGGATTCAAAGAACTAGCAGTACTTCCTAAGTTTTGTGTGATTCCCTGTCACACAGTATGATTTGTAAATAATATAATCCAGTAATTCTGAGGTAAGATGAAAAGGATAGCAGTGGAGGACCAATTCAGTAAGCTTGTCATTAGCTCTAAAAAACCTGTGTAAAATATAGCTTAGTCTGCAACTGAAAATAAGCTGTTTTGCCTTATCCTGGCTTCTGTTTGGAAATCACTATCCACTGTTGTATAACTGCCAATCTCTGTTCAACTGAGACACAGGCCTAAAAAAATTGCATGGTGCTCTTACTTCGGCAGGATGGAATCTCACAGTATTTCCAATATATTCCATCTTCATGTTCTGCAATATAGCACCATGGGCTGACATCCCCATCAGGGTTTCTGAAAGAGAAAATCAGTGAGCAAAATTCAATCTTTTTTCAAAAACCACACAAAAAAAATCAATCTTATAAACCTTCAACAGCATCACTATTTTTGCTCTAATACCTCCCATTGACTATTTACCAAGAAAAAGGCAAAGTTTTGTGTTATCAGGAAGTTCCGATAGCTTTGGTTATGACACTATTCATCAAGCATAAGATGCTAGTACTGTCTAAAATGTAGCTTTTTTTTATTCTAAGTTTAAAAGGTGCAGGGCTATTTCTGGTCAGTATTGACAGGGAAGAAGATTTTCTGTCCCACATCCTGTGTACGGGTTCCATAGACTCATAAACTCGATTTTTTGCCTTGGTACAAAATAGTCCAGACTCCAACTTTCTGTTATATGTGGTGATAAAAACAGTGAGCTGATAAAGTCTTCTGGGAAAGAGTTATTTTCTTTCCCTTCAATAAAACTGACTAAATCCATTCCAGTGATTTCTCTATATTGATGGTTAATTCCTTATGTGTCCATGATAATGATGATCACTATTTTTATAGTTATTTGCTGTTGAACAGCATCACTTAAAAATGCACACCTAATTAGTCATTAGGTTATTTAAAGATTTTTCTGAGTACACTTTGAAAAGCTATTCATGTTGTAAAGATCTATTTAAGAGAATAAATTGTTCGATTGGACAGTCAGGGTGAAATATGACCTTTTCTTTTAACTAGGACCAGTTACAATCTTTTTATCACATACTTTGGCACGAATTCTATTAATGACACAGCCCTACTGAAGTGTCAGTTCAGCTGCATGTTGTCATTTACACGTATTAACAACTCTTTTGTGGGAGATCCAATTTTAGAAATTCTGTGGATGGTTTTTTGGTCAAATAACAGACTGCTGAAAATAACTGGTGAGTTGAGTTCAGTTTAGATTACTAAAATGTTGCTAGTTAGGTTTTCAGACAGATTAGTAGAGGTAGTGGACAGTGAAAGTCTAAGACTAGCTATGCTAGGAATTTAGGTGTAATGCAAGAGCTTCCAGTAGCTAAAAAAAGTAGGAGACTAAAACCAAGTAAAGCTTGTACTTGCACTAACCCATTTTCCCTTGTTTCCAGAGTTACAGGAATTTTTGCGTTTACATCTTCATGACAGAAACCGTATGTCTGGAATTGAATCATGATAATGGCACTCTACACATAAATGCCTTAAAAATGCGAGGAAATTGTAGAGAAACATGATGAATGTCTTCAGGAATCTTTGTCTTGAACCTCAGAAGCACACACAGTTAGAAAACAACTCTCTGTCTTTCAGAATCTCCAAAAATTTCAGTCTTCATAATTTTGTTATGGTTGAAATGAGTGGAACGTTATGAGGCATTTCCATCGTAACAGGGTGTCTTGAAGTAAACAAAGTATTCCAAGTAAGGACCACCCATGGAGAGGTAGCATGCTTCTGATTAATACTTCAAGTGTAAAATTAGATTATTCAAATGCTGTTCCTAAAATCAAATCTCAAAGCAATGTATTATGCCTTAAAAAAGCCTTGTGAGGTATGTGCTGCCTGAGAGAAGGGAAGATCAAGTTGTCCATTGTCATCAAACAGATGAATGTCAGAGAAAGAGCTAAAACAGCTGTATCACAGGCCTCGACAACATTTGCATGCTAAAGATATACTCTGGCACTGTTAGTCACTTTCCAAGCTTTCTTTCAAGAGAATGTGAAGTTAAAAGTCATCCATTAGTTAGGACTGTCATTCCATACACCTGTCAGAATATTCCTAGGCCAAGTGATACAGCGTAAGGAAGAAAATGCCTAACCTTTCAGTCAAACTCAGCCTCAACGAGGATAATCCAACACCTAGCAGAATGAGGTAAAAAAGCTCTATTTGGTAATCAAGTAATTTCTCATGTTTACATATCAGATTATAGGCTTCTTGCTCCTTGTAACACCAAGTTCTCATCTGCTAGGTAAAGCAAGTCTCAAGTGTTTTTTGAGTATCTGGATAAACATTCAGTTTTTTATATGTTTTTGCACAGCTTGAACACATTTTGCTTTGTACTAACCAAAATATTAGCCGAAATGACTTCCAAAAGTAAGATCCTGTATATACAGTCTGTCTAAAATATTGCCACACAGCAACAATCAAAATTACATTCTTAATTCTGCTATTTGTATCAGAGAGAATTCAGTGGCCACTGTATTTTAAACAGCTCTGTATCAGTATGCCTACTGAGACATGAAGCTGAAAAAAAGCCTGCAGAGCCCAGACATCTCTGAACTTAAGTTCTGATTTGGCTCCTAAATTGTGAAGTTCTTATTTAAGTTTTGTTCTGAGTTCTATCCATAGTTATAGAGGACTTCTCTAGAGGGCAAGGAAACAGAAGTGCATCTGCTGTGGTTTAATCTGGTATTGTAACCCCTGACAGATGAGCTTCTGAATTCAAATAGCTACTCTAACTCACTTAGAATTTTTAGTGACTACAGAACTTTCATTAGAACAAAACTTGGAAACAGAGTGTGTAACAGAACCAGGCTTCTGTGGGAGGATAAAAATCATAAAGAGACTCCTCCAAACACTTGCTGCACTGCTGTACTTCTGATTTGGATCATTTTTTTATCTCCACCTTTTCATTTAAGTAATCTATAGTCTTTCTCTGTCATGCCAACTTCCAGATTGGACACATTATAAGGGACAGTGCTGAAAAAGTGTGGGAGCTGGGTTGAAAAAGTTATTCTACTAATGGTGCTCATAGATCCAGGGTACTAATTCCAGGATAAACCAAAAAGTGTTAGACACAGTTCTGACATTCTTCACTGCATGACAGGAAGTTTCATGATTTTCTTCCAACTGCTTAAAGTAACACTGGGTATACAGGCAATGTTAAAGCAATGTGGTATTTCTTACCTGCAGTAGTTATGCTCTCCAAGCCCTCCCTCCCCATTGGGATATTTCACAGTATTATAAGGATGCTCAAAGGTCTCATTCCAAAAAAGACAAGGTTTCCCTGCATATTGGGAGGTCTGGTTCTGAGTGCCACGATAGTCGGCCCCGTTTGCTGTATAGCATTCTGGGAAGAAAGAGAAATGAAAAAAAGAAAGAATATATGTAGGTTTAGTGTTTGTTCTTCCCTCACCCTCCACCCCATCTCCAATAGACCATGTTCCCTGCATTGTTTAGGCAGCTAAAGATGCTGGCTAGGATTTAAGATTTCTCTCAGTCAAACCTCTATTCAAGAGATTATGATGTCATTACTTTAATAAACAATGTATGAGACAGGTCTGAAGAGAGGTTTACACAATTAACATGCATTTTCTGAATAAGCATAATACTTTTTTTACTGTTTTTCCTACGTTTTACTCATTAGCACAACTCTGTAACTTGTTAATTTTCCAAAAATGAAATTATATGATATTACCAGTCTGCTACTTATCAGCATATTAAACAAAATCTCATGCTACTTCAGCTAAAGTTCTGACTTGATAAAGTGAAAGACTTCATAGGCACGGATCTTACCAACATTTACATTCTGATTTAGAAAAATTCTTAGGGATTGAATTGCCTTAGAAAGGGACCTCCTTCAGTACAGTATAGTCATGATTTGCTACTAAAGCATTTATGCTTTCAAATTAAAAAGTCTGTATCAGTATTCTTCTGCCTCACTCACGTTTTATCCCACTTATGTTTGTTTTCTTAGCTTCCTAATACTCAGCAAGTAAGAAATCAAAGTAGAGAATGATTTCTCTAGTTACTAAATACATTAGTCCCTTCTCTGCTGAACTACAAATTTCATGCTGCCTGGTTTTGCTGGGTCTTGTTAATCATAGAATCATAGAATGGTCTGGGCTGAAAGGGACCTGAAGGATCATCTGGTTCCGACCGCCCTGCCATGGACATCTTCTGATCAAATAAATATTCAAATGCATGAACAATTTTCCTTTTGCTGAAATTGCAAAACAGTTTTGATTAAATTATGCAATGTGAGTGTGACAAAGCATGGGAACATGTTGCCCAGCAAGGCTGTAGAATCTCCATCCTTGGAGATATTCAAAAGCCACCTGGGCACGGTTCTGGACAACCTGCTTTAGGTGACCGTGCCTGAGCACAGCAGTTGGACAAGATGACCTCCAGAGGTCACTTTGATCTCAACCATTCTGTGATTATCTTCCAGAAACAGTCATTATAATTAGTGTACCATAAATAAGTCCATCCTGTTTATAATTGATACTTGCTAACATTTATCATCCTTGCATTTATTTAAGAATAGGGTTAAAATATAACAGTCTGTGACAGAATTAAAACCGCTGTGTTACGCTGCTGTAAACATTTATTTGTACTGGACAGCGTTACTGAGGAAATTCACAAATGCTTTCTGCTAACTACAGGCTGTGAAACCTCCTGTTTCATCTGATAGCATTCTCTGTAGAAACCATGTTAGAGCTGCAGAGACGTTCTACTGCCCTGAGGGAGTGGGAGAGTGCTCTGAAGTATGTGCTGATCTCAGGTGTCCCTCATGAGATCTACCTTACAAAACAAGTCTAGAAAGACCTGTGTGGCTGCAGCTGGAAGAGGAAAAAAAAAACCCACCCACATCTTAATCCTGATATTCAGAGTACACCGTTTTTGTATTTAGAACTACTGTAGAAGAAGGAAAAATGTATTATTAAAACCATGCCTCTGAAATTAGTTTAGTCTGGGCTCCCAAATATCAGAATGGTACAATTATAATAATTATTTCAGAGTTCTGTTACAC
This sequence comes from Corvus kubaryi, assembly GCF_017639235.1. Taxonomy (NCBI): domain Eukaryota; kingdom Metazoa; phylum Chordata; class Aves; order Passeriformes; family Corvidae; genus Corvus; species Corvus kubaryi. Next base: position 9,663 of record NW_024581897.1, on the reverse strand, counting down.
AGCAGATGAAAGACAATGGTTTTGTGCTTTCACTGTGCATTTTCATGCCTAGGCAAGTTTGGATTTCTATTAAATGAAATTTTGTTGCTGAAGGCACACAGAAGAGGTGTCTGCACAGCCACTAATGTATTCTGCTATCATCCCTGGACAGAAAGCTATATAATTTAACCAAAACAAGCTTCAGGTCAATACTCCTCCTTACTGTAATTTACCTGACTGCCTTAGCAATACAGATGGGCTGCATACATTTGCTTAAAAATGCAAATCTGAGTTTCCAGTATTCAGGCCACCACAGATATTTGTGTAAACATGAAAAAAAACCAATTTAAGGTCACGACTGTGTTGCAACTTTCTTCAATACCTCTTTTGCTTTGCAGTTAACATAAAAGCTTTTGTAGGTTATAGCTGAAAATATAAGCTGATGAATTTAGCAGAAAAGGGAGAAAAATGTAATCAAAATAGATAAACAAAATAATATGCAGTATAAAGAATTTGTGAGAAGTGATAAACACATCCAGAAAAGATATCTACATTAGCTTTGTGCTACTACTTTTTTTTTTGCTTCTCACTCCTAAATGAGAAGCAATATATACTTCTATCTACTCAGAAATGCAAGGAATGCTACAATACCTGAATTTAGTCTGGCACACAAACTAAACTGAAGTTAACTTCAGTCCATTTTAGGATCAGCTAAGACTGGCCCATGCTTTAACTTGCAGTAGCAACTGACTTACATTTTCATGTCAGCTTTTTTTAACTGATTTTCTTCAAACTTCACTGCACTTTAAGAACAAAAGGAAGAGTCAGATGTCTCTTCATTCCTCTTAGCTGCAGCTTTTTGCTCCCAAGACAATAGGTAGCTGTATCACTGCCTCCTGTGTTCCTTTACACTATCAAGAGATTTGGTGGAAATGTGCCAGCTGAGTTGTAACAAAGCTCCCCTGGCTTAGATGTGGATGTGGAAAGGGGAGGCAGTGAGATACCAAGCAAAATCATTGATTATCCCTGAAACACTGAAGTGAAAACTTTTAAGTCATGGAATTTAGCAGCTGTTATCAAATGAAATACAAAACCTTTTGTGCTACAGGGAATGGGGATTTTGTTAAGGATTAGTAATAGTTTTGCCATAGCATGGGAGTGCAATCTTTTCAAATAAATATTGGCATTTTATAAAATCAGGTCAGTTGTCCTTGCTACGCTCCCTCCTGGCTTCTTGTGCACCTGCTCACTGGCTAAGCATGGGAAACTGAGAAGTCCTTGATTTAGAGTAAGCCCTACTTGGCAACAACTAAAAAATCAGTGTGTTATCAACATTATTCTCACACTAAATACAAAACACAGCACTGTACCAGGTACTAAGAAGAAAATTATACCAGCTGAAACCAGGACGCAACCCTACAGTCTTTGACCTTGAGCAGTCAGTGCTGGGATCTGCTGAGATATATTTTGTACAGTTTTCTGTAAAATTCCTAGCAGCATAGTTACAGATGTCAGCATATTCAGTATCTTGGCAGTAAACAACTCAATTCTTCCGTTTATCACAGGCAGTGATTTCATCATATTTTGCTGCATGACAGCCAAGACACTACCTTAGTGATTTCACCATTAAATTAATACTCCCAATGTGCTGAAGGTGCATGTTTCATCTGCAGAAAGGCCACTGTCCTCTCTATTTTAAATGCAAGTCCTAAGAGATTCTGGAGAACAGGAGGTTAGAACTTCCACCCTACTTTTCATCTTACACCACTAGTGCAATAATTCTGTGAAAAGACGAGCTTAAAAAAAAGGTCACCTAGATTTGTCTGCACAAAACTAATTCATATTGAGGTCACCTAAATTAAACAGTCAGAACAGACTGGACTGAACACTATCGGTAAAACTCTTTGGTTTACTCAAATCACCTGATTTCTCTTTGGTAGCTTATGTAGAAGGGAGGGGGAAAAGAGTAAATCAACCAGCAACAACCACCTCCCTACGTTGTGGCACCCACTGGATCCAACTGCCTTGTGCTGACTGATACTTCTACGATACTTTAGGCTATGAAGCCCTTCACTTGGAGTGTAAAATCAGAACAGTGACTCAAGAAAATTAATACCAGTTCTATGAATTTCAGCAAGCCTTATTCCTTAAAGTTTTGTAAGACTATGGTAAACTATGACAGAACTCACACTGTATCCAGGTCCTCTCCCAGTGGCAAAGACAGCAAGGGAAAAACAGACACCTTGTGGACACTACAGCTGACAGCCTCCAAAAAGGCATCAGGATGCCACTGTGCTTGGCAGATGTGCCACGTGGTTTTTGTTCATGCACGCAAGGCTCAAACTATCCTGTCAGCCATAAACCTCTATTAAAACACTGGGGTTTCAGAGAGAACATGAAGAAAGAAAGCTGTGACCACTCATATCTACAAGTGTGTGACCTCATAGTTCTAAGATCTTAGTCAGCTGGGTTTCAGACATAGTCTGATGTAGAGGCTTATGTCAAATCTGTGATTAGAATCAGTGTCCATGATGATTTCACTCAATTAACTGCTTAATGACCCTGCTGCTTCTACTGTTTCACGGGGATGTCTGTAAACAGAATTAATCAGAGATAATTAATCAGAGAACCTTTGCAGTGGTTCTAGTACGAAAGGTTCCAACAGGTGCTGTTCAGGCTAATGTTTATGAGCCTTCGTGAGAAAACATGGACAGCAGTTTGTTGTCAGGGCTGCTTTGTTTTCAACACATCAGGTGCCATGGTTGATGAAAAGTAACTTTTCAAAATGAATGCTGAGACTACATAAGTATGTATTGAGTGACAACTGCCAGAACAAAAAAGCAGAAAACAAGACTAGGGATGTTGTCCCCTATAAGCGAATACTCAGTGTGTGATACAGGTTCACAATTAGTTTTATTAGAGCCAGATCAACATTTGGAAGATCAAACAGCTGCTGTTGTAGGAATTCTTTCCATCTGTGTCGGTTTCTTCTTCAATGTAGGGACCTTACAGTGATCATTTTCCTTTGTTACTTTGGGACTGCATGGCTGCCTGCACTCCACATGGGCGCCACTTTAGGATCATTTGAAAAATTAAGGTAGTGCAGACTGTAATAGCCTGACTTTTTTACTTATGATAAATCACTGACATTTGAGTCTGCACTGGCTTCCAATGATTTTCTCAAAGACATCTATCTAGAGACACTACAAATTGCAGACTGAAGGGATGGAGGTTTCAGGGTGTTTTAAATGACTTAGAGGACTTTCCAAGTTTGAGGCCTGTACACAGCTTTTGAGACTGAAAATTCAGAATGACAAACTTCTTCCTATTCCACTGGAGAGAAAAAAAAAAAGAAACCACTTTGTTTGCTTAATGTTTTGGAAGCTACTTGGAGCATTGAGTAGTGTCCAGAGAGACTGACAATTATCAACCTGAAACTAGCCTACCCAAGCCAGAAATTATCCTACCACCTACTGCCCAACAAAAAGCAAGGTTTTCTTTTAAAGATGTGTAGATTAATGAAAGATAAATGAAAGTGGCTGCTATTTAAATCTTGGGTTTCATTACAGCAGTGTAATTAAATGTTCTGTAAGGTTGGACCAAAAATTAAAGGTTCCTTGAATTTACATGGTATAACTGCCTGCTCAGTTTTCATTTGTTTTTCCTACAGCCTTTTAGAAAAGTCAGGAAAATGCTTAAGCAGAATATAAGGGTATGAAACCAAGGGTGCCAGGTCCGATAATGACTCAGTGTGGGTTGCTTGATGCATGTGCTTGCACAGTATTCTAAGAATAGTTTTAAGTCATTTCCATTCTACCTAAACTGTTCTAGTTCTTGCTGGAGATTGTAATTTAAGCACTCCTCCTTAAATGAAAGCACTGTATCTAGGTGCAGATGGCAACAGTTACAGGCACTAACCAGATGCTGCAGTCTCTAATTTGATTGAAAGCGTATAATTAGACAGCAGAAACACTTCAATGAGAAAGTAACGCACAGAGGAAAGGACAGAAACCACTGAACTGATGCCAAGATACCCCGGCAGTAACAGAGGCAGGGGCCCACGGATGGAAGGGGCAAAACACCACATCACCTTCTTCAAATGAGAACATTTTTGTTTCCCTAGAGATGTGAATAGGGATTCTATTATCATAGGTTGCCACAGTTCTTCATGTGGGAACACTGATTAAAACCAGAAGAAGCTTCAGGAGATGAAAGACACAAATATGGCTTCTGTGGTCATTATTAAAAATATTTTTAGCATTGCAATGGTTTTCTTTGAAGATGCAGTTTTATCGACTGAACCAAAAGTTAATTTGCATACTATCATACGAGTGGGCAGGAAAAAAAATCTCATTCTGTATTATGTTATGATGCAAAATAAATGCTTTTGGGAAGTATAAGGCTGATTTAGATCTACCCAAGTAAAAAAGTAGTGTACTATTTTTACATTTCAATACTTTTCTATTCCAATTCATACTAATACAATACAAGCACTCATCAAAACTATCAGGCTTCTGTGTCTGTGCTGTGTAACAGTAAAACCCCCCCACAAGAGAACAGTTGATACAAGCCAAAGAAAAGCCATCACAAAAGAATTATCTTTGTTCAAAATTGCAATTTTCAAAATTGCCAGAAAACAACTCCCCATTTGTTAAATCAGACAGTTATGTTTTGATGTGATGCTATGTGAGAGCACTTGGTTAGCTGATCATTCTTCCTTTACAATGCAGGGGAACTCCACATGCTTAAAATTTGTATCTTGCTCATTCTACATATCCATGCAAACGCACACTCAGACATATAATTCCTGAAAGTCCTCAAATGCAAACATTTTTGCTGGTCAGAATTAGAGACTTAATTAGCATTGGTCCAAGCCAGAGAGTAGCCACAGTGAATATTTGATTATATTTGATTTATGCCACCTGAGATTTGATCAAACCTTGACTGAACCATCTGTCTTGTAAAAATGTACATTCCTGGAAATGTACAGACATGCAGAGTTGATACTTGTGTTCCCTGGCAGTGTGTGAGCTGTCATATATGTGAACTTGCTATCCTTGTGAAATTTTGACTCTCATTGTCCAGCTAATCACTTTTCATTACTTTTTTTTTTTTTTTAAATCTGACTGGCCAGACCTTTTCTGGAATATGTTGGAAGCAGGCAAGTTAGGTTATGAGCACAAGAGGCAGTTCCCATTATTTCTAAATCCTTTAAAGTATTCATTCTGTCCCTTTTTTCTTTTTATTTGTACAATACAAACATGCTATATTAGCCAGAGTTTTGCAGCTGCTGGCTGGTCCTCAGCCACAAGATGCAAACACACTTGCTTGTCTTGTGATTCTTTATCACTGGAAGTAAGAATGTGTGATGTGGCCCCATAAGAATTTCTGTTCCTTAATACACCCATTTGTTTTCTTTCTTTGTGAAGTTTTAAAACTGTTGTTCCCTTGTCAAGTGTGGCAGACTGAATCCCTTTGGCAATTTTATCAGGATGCCCCATAGCCACTGTGTGGATGAAGGGAGTGGTCAATTGCACAACCATTATGGTGTGATATGACAAAACTGAAAATTTTGCAGCTGGCAGCATGTAATCCCTGCCTCCCTCCCACTTCTTTGGCTCCATCCTACTTAAATACATTCACATAACTCTGGATTTTGAGTTATGCTCTATGCATGTACAAGCATGATATGCTGAAATGTCTGACTATTTCATCCCCTATCTGCCTAGTTAGAAAGAAGAAAAAAAAAAATTGCTTTTTCAAGTATTTCCATGACGCTTGCTTATGGCATATCAAGTAGAACTGCTTCTCTGAATCACCAAGGCACAGGCAGAATAAGATGACAAGAGATACAAGGTTTGTAAGAGAAGGCTGGAATAACAGCTCAGAGGAAAGACTCAGCTGGGAAAAAAAACAAGGACATGGTGACTCAGTATTGCTAAATGGAAAGAAAACAGAGAAAGGAAAAAGATTGAAAATCATATACATTTCTGATGAGGAAATTAAATGAATGCTATAAATACAGAAACTAGAAATTATAACTTTTTGCACTGAGTATATAAACCAACATTTGTTCACCAAAACTAACATTTGCTGAAGGCATTTCCATTTCTTTGGCCTTGTAACACAAAACTCACCAAATTCAATCAGTCTTTTAATGGTAGGTAATCTATTCACAGATCTCTTACTTCTGATTCACTTGAGAAATTATGTATGGCTGAATGTTTGAATGCACAAATGTCAAGGTCTGAATGCAGAAATGTCAGTGTTTGAATTAACAGAAACTGTTGGACGTCACATGGTGAAGCAGAATCATTCTGTGAAAAGTAGCATAGTAGTATGTGCAAAAATGGTTAATTCACTTTCATTTCTGACAACTGGAGTAATTTTTCATATTGTAATTCCAGAAGTTTCTCTCCTGTCTTAGCAAATGATGGTGACGCAGTCTTTATTTCGACTGCACTTCACAAAAAGCTTATTAAGACATACATTAGAAAAACAAAATAGGAATAGGCATTAAAAACATACCATATGACAAAATGCCTTCCAAAAACAGTAGTAATGTTTGTCATTTCACAATTCTGCTAGTTTCAAGTGCAACCTGACACAGCTGATGCCATTTAAATTCTGTGGCATTAAGGGTCAAGATGAAGATCCCGATGTATACCTTGTGCAGATTAGGAACTCTGCAGATCCTGTACATGCCATACAAAGAACAGGTTGTTGTTGAAACGCAGATTTGCACTGTTTCCAGGTTCTTTAGCAGAAGACACATAGGTGGCAGTACTTTCTAGATCCATTCTCCTTTGCTACACCTTCATACAGGGGCAATATATAATTGTCTCTATAATCCACTCCCTTCTTCCCCTGCCCCAGCTGCTTGTGCTCAGGCATTTCTGTCCCCTTTAACAGCTAAACATTCACACTGGGCCACATCCTCCACTTGCTGTCACGCAGCCCTCTGTGAGAGATACGGTTACACATGGAGTGTTCTTTCCACAGTTCTGCTCTGAAACCTTACAAGCAAACATTCTTCAACCTAAGCACAGCAAGGAGTATCCACTGTGTGCACCAAACACGTCCTAATGGTACTGGGAACAGACTGTTAGACATGGTCCCTCTCTAGGCAGCTCTCTAAATGCTTATCTGAAAATACTCTCAAGTTTTACTTCTGAGAAGTAAAGTCTGCCAGAACTTTTCCTTGTAAAAGGTTTTTTATTCCCTGAAAAAGCCTATGTAAGTCTTTTCCATATCTAATTAGGTACATCTACAAAAACTTGATGAGCAAGTATGTGTTCAAAAAGAAGTGGAGCAAATTCTACTTGGTAAGAAGTAACAGCAATTAAGAATACACAAAACGTATCCAGAAGGACCACACATCTGATGGCTGTGACACTGTGATCATCTGGAACTGCCACTTCAGACCTTGCAAAGTATGGCCAATGTTTACCAGAGGAGAACCATAGTACTTGAAATCATTAGTAACAACTAAAATGAGGACAAAAGCGTGCAGAGAAATTTTAAGTGAAAAATCACCTTAGGAAGTGAAGCTTCAGGCTTCCCAGACTCTTTGGCTGAACGAGAACCTAAATGGTCAGAGGAGTCCAGGCTTGGCTGAGAGCTGGAGCAGCCCACTGCGGACAGGCAGGATGGCCACCCTTCAAGCTCTGGCTCTGCTGCCAGAGTTTTCTTTCCCAGTGACACAAACAATCGCACGCCCCTCTCCCTTTACAAGCCTCCATTCCACAGATCTAGCTATCGAACCACTTTTATAGAGAAACGTGCTGCTCTTCTTTCTCTTACATCATGCTTTCATACAGTTTCCGAGCTCCCAGTTCAGCAAGCACAGAGAGAGCCTCAAATGCCCACGGACTCCACGCAAAAACACCCGCAGCGTGTTTGCACGAGCAGCTTCGAGCCCGGCACCGCTCTGGCGAGCAGGAAGGGATGTCGTCGCGACCTCGAAGAGGCGCTGCCGGGCGGCAGAGCCCTTCCGCGGGAGGCTGCGCGCCAGCTGCGGCTCTGCGGAGCTCGGGGAGAGGCTGCCCGGCTCCCTCGCCGCTCAGCCCTGCGAGGAGCCCGGGGAGCAGCCCCAGACGCGCCCCCCTCCCGGCTCCCCGCGGAGCGTCACTCACCGGAGAGAACGGGCTCGCGGCAGCAGCTCAGCGCCAGCCCGGAGAAGGCCAGGACGGCGGCGAGGGCGGGAGGCTCCATAGGCAGCGGCCGCCGGGCCGCACCGCGCTCGCAGGCGGCAGCCCCGGCGCTCCGGGGGTGGCAGACGGCCGGGAAGAGCGCAAAGTGCGGGAAGCGGAGGCCCTACAGCATGTGTCCTGTAAGTGCGCCCCGGCGAGGTGCCGAGTGGCAGATGAGGGATCCTATTACCAGCCATGTGACAGGAAAGGATAGAGACCGACATCCCAACCTGCTGCAGCGCGGGACCGCAGAACTGCCGCTTCCACTTCTGACACCGACAGGTTCGGGCTGACGGCGTTCGCCCCGGGGCAGCGCTTCGGCCCCGCGGAGCCCTCCTCGCGGGCCGGGGCGCCTTGCCACACTCACACACACACACACACACACACACACACACAAACACACACAAACACACACAAACTCCTCCATCGCAGCAGCGACCCACGTCTCGCTCTCGTCACTCCCCTCGTACCCAGTGTCCCGCTGCGGGCGCGGAAGAGGTCGGGCGAGAGCTCGCCAGCCCCGTGGCCTAGCGCGGCCGGCCGCTGCCCCTGCCCCGCGCACGCCCTCCGCCCGCCGGGTTCCCCTGGGGTGCCACAGCCGATGGGAGTGCGCAGGTGCAGCTCGGCTCTCCTGTTCTGCAGCCGCGAAGGCACGGACGGACACGGCACGGGAAGAGAACGCTGCGGACTTTCTGAGGGACGCGGGCATGAGCGGCTCCGCGGGCGGCGAGGTGCCAGCGCCGCACGGTGCGATTTGGGGCGTCATTCTGAAAGTGAAAAGGCACTTTTCAGTGTCAGAAGTGACCGGGCGGTGCAGCCATGCTGAGGGAGCGCTGACAGAAAGCAGCGCGGGCGCTGAACCCCTCGTGTCCCCCGTAGGCCGCGTCCCGAGGCGGGCGGAGCTGCGGCCGCTGCCCCGGCCCCGGGTCGCAGGGACAGGCACGGAGACCGGCACGGAGACAGGCACAGAGGCACAGAGACAGGCACAGAGACACAGAGACAGGCACAGAGACACAGAGACAGGCACGGAGACAGGCACACAGCGCCCACCCTTCCCAGAGACCCGAGACATTCGCGGGCGGGCACGGACACGGGGACGTGAGGGACACCCCCGCACACACACACCCAGCGCGACAAACACAAACACAGCAGCCAGGAACACAAACACAGGCTCCGGAACCGAAAGAGAAGGAGCAGCGTTGCTTTCTGAGAACGCACGTGCAGAAAGACAGGGTTTCTGGTTTGTTTTGGTTTTGGTTGTGGGTTTGTTTTTTTTTTTCATCTACCTGAAGATGGACAAAGTGTCAAGGTGGTGATGTCAAGCTATTGTCTAAACTTCTACAAAGTCTTATTACCTGGCCTGTGAGACGTTTTAGCAATGGCAGTACAGCTTTGCTATGCACAAACTAACAGCGAAAAACCCCCACGCTAACAGCAAAATACATAAAGTTGCTGTGTCGAGAACAGAAGGAGACAAAGGTCCTTGTAGCCC